>NW_019398473.1:0-990 GCF_000591075.1 Eurytemora carolleeae
AAATCTTGCGTCTGCGCAGTCGGACTGTAAACAGTTCCTAAACTAGTTCTTTCACAATACATTCCGTACAGATCTTCAGGGAGAACTCAGAAATACCCAGGGGTGACAAGCAGACTTTCTACACGCAGCATGGCTCGCGTAACAGGTGTATATCGGGATTAATGCTTGATCCACTCCTTTTCTTAATTTCGAGATTAAATAAGGCTTGTTCTCCTCTTGTTATTAATCTCTAGATTAATTAACCGATCGGGATTAAGGATATCCCATTCTAAATTTTTTAGCTCTGGGAACATTTCATAAAAAGCCGGGCACATTTCTTTCCCTATTTTCCCTAGCAGCCGATTTGTTTTTTATATCATTTCAAAAAGTCGTTATTCTCCTCATAAATTTAATTTTATGATATTTTTCTGACTTGACAACCTTGCCTCGCAGTAGTTTATATATTCTAGATGTTCTAGATGCTTCTCATAAAATTTAGAAAGGTTAATATTTACACACGGAGAAAGATATAAATTTAAAATGTAAAATAAAAAAGATTTTCGCCAGCATTATATTAGAAGAAATGACAAACCCATGAAAAAAAGAAAAATCTATAAACTCATGAAAGATAAGCTTGTCAAAGATAAACTCATGAAAGATTGACTCATGAAAGATAAACTTGTCCAAGATAAACTCATGAAAGATAACCTTGTCAAAGATAAACTCATGAAGTATAAACTCATGAAAGATAACCTTGTCAAAGATAAACTCATGAAATATAAACTCATGAAAGATAATCTCATGAAAGATTAACTCATGAAAGATTACCTCATGAGGGATAAACTTTAGAATGATAATTTTATGAAAGATAAACTCATGAAAGATAAGCTTGTCTAAGATAAACTCATGAAAGATAATCTCATGAAAGATTAACTCATGAAAGATTACCTCATGAGGGATAAACTTTAGAATGATAATTTTATGAAAGATAAACTCATGAGAGATAAAATC
>NW_019398473.1:1570-12088 GCF_000591075.1 Eurytemora carolleeae
AATAAAATATCCAATATTGAGTATTCCTGTAATAGAATAAAATATCCAATATTGAGTATTCCTGCAATAGAATAAAATATCCAATATTGAGTATTCCTGTAATAGAATAAAATATCCAATATTGAATATCCCTGTAATAGAATAAAATATACAATATTGAGTATTCCTGTAATAGAATAAAATATCCAATATTGAGTATTCCTGCAATAGAATAAAATATCCAATATTGAGTATTTCTGTAATATAATAAAATATACAATATTGAGTATCCCTGTAATAGAATAAAATATCCAATATTGAGTATTCCTGTAATATAATAAAATATCCAATATTGAGTATCCCTGTAATAGAATAAAATATCCAATATTGAGTATTCCTGTAATAGAATAAAATATCCAATATTGAGTATNATAAGAGAATAAAATATCCAATGGATATTGAGTATCCACATACAAAAGAGAATAAAATATCCAATGGATATTGAGTATCCACATATATAAGAGAAGAAAACATCCAATGGATATTGAGTATCCACATATATAAGAGAATAAAATATCCAATGGATATTGAGTATCCACATATATAAGAGAATAAAATATCCAATGGATATTGAGTATCCACATATATAAGAGAAGAAAATATCCAATTGATATTGAGTATCCACAGACACAAGAGAATAAAATATCCAACGAATATTGAGTATCTGTGTAAGAAAATAAATATCCTATATTTGAGAGAGACACTTTAGATAAAAGGTCTCATAAAGGATAAATTTATATCATTAAAGGGAGAATGTTCCATTCTAAAAGGTTTCTGAGTTCAAGGGAAAACGAAATTCAATTTCTTATTAGTTTTTTCTTTACACGCTTAGAAATCCTAAATCAATCTTTTAAAAGATTTCCATTCAAGAAGCGTCTTGGTAGAATCATTTTAAAAAATCTTGTTTCCACAATTTTAGAGATTTTTGCTGTGAAAAGGAATTTCAAAATTGAGTTTTACCATTTTTACACCTTCAAAATTGACGGTGATATTGCCTGAGAAAGGAACTGAGTTTTTACCACGAACTCAAAATTCATAGTTTGAAATATATCTTAGGTCTAAGGCATTGGGTTGCAAAGATGTAGAGGTAAGAAAATCAAAGTTTGTGGCAAAGAATCAATTCCTTTTCCGAATTCCAGCTTTTACTAAACAAATAAAATATTTTAAATGTTTAATATTTAATTTTAAAGATACACAAAGAATGCAAACTACATTTTGGAAAGCTCATAAGATGACCTTATCCTTATTTTCATGCACTTTGTGTTATGTATCAGTTATTGAAATTCAAAGATATTTTGCAGGTCATCTCGATGAAGTTCGATGTTCATTGTGTCATCCTTTTTCTATTACTTCAGAAGTTTTCATAATTAGAAAAAAAATAAAATGAAAAAATTTGGAAACATCCAATTTCATATTTTGAAAATCAGCTTTAGAAAAATAAAAAATGAAACTATCAGAATATTTGTCAAAATTGCGAGAAAAAATGGTTTAAAAATTTTAATAAATGATTATTTTGTATCACGACACTGTAGACCAATATCGATATGGTTTTGATTTCTAACATCTTCTATTTAAATTTTTTTTTTTAAATATATCAACTACTTTCATCTCTACAATTTCAAAATTATTCCCCCCCCTCTTTTTTGACCCTTACAATTATTTTACTCCATCTGGCTTACATTTAAATATAAATATTAAATGATATACCCTTGTATATAAACCTTTATTCTTACTTCAACCCCTGTATATAAACCTTTATTCATACTTGCGTCCTTTTATATAAACCTATATTCTTACTTCAATCCCTTTATAAATATAAACCTTTATTCTTACTTGCGTCCTTTTATATAAACCTATATTCTTATTTCAATCCCTTTATATATATAAACCTTTATTCATACTTGCGTCCTTTTATATAAACCTATATTCTTACTTCAATCCCTTTATATATATAAACCTTTATTCATACTTGCGTCCTTACTTCAACCCCTGTATATAAACCTATTACTTGCGTCCTTTTATATAAACCTATATTCTTACTTCAATCCCTTTATATATATAAACCTTTATTCATACTTGCGTCCTTACTTCAACCCCTGTATATAAACCTATATTCTTACTTCAACCCCTTTATATAAACCTATATTCTTACTTCAATCCCTGTATATAAACCTATATTTTTACTTCAACCCCTGTATATAAACCTTTATTCATACTTCAACCCCTTTATATAAACCTATATTTTTACTTCAATCCCTTTAAATTAACCTTTATTCTTACTTCAACCCCTTTATAAAAACCTATATTCTTACTTCAATCCCTTTATATAAACCTTCATTCTTACTTCAACCCCTTTATATAAACCTATATTTTTACTTCAACCCCTGTATATAAACCTTTATTCATACTTCAACCCCTGTATATAAACCTATATTTTTACTTCAACCCCTTTATATAAACCTATATTTTTACTTCAACCCCTTTATATAAACCTTTATTCTTACTTCAACCCCTTTATATAAACCTATATTCTTACTTCAACCCCTTTATATAAACCTTTATTTTTACTTCAATCCCTTTATATAAACCTTTATTTTTACTTCAACCCCTTTATATAAACCTATATTTTTACTTCAATCCCTTTATATAAACCTATATTCTTACTTCAACCCCTTTATATAAACCTTTATTCTTACTTCAATCAAACTTATAGTTTTACTTTAATCCCTTTATATAAACCTGTATTTTTACTTTAATGAATAAAAAATGTCTAAAATATCAAAGGCATTCTGTCCTTTTCCCGGTAGAACCAGTCACTCACAACCACCACCTACTACCAGAACTATTTAATGTCAACTATGCTAGAACGGAGAAATACAGAAAATCTGCTATTCCCTATATGCAGAGAAAATTAAACTTCCTATGATATAACCTTATTTTATTCTGCGATAAAACCCATGATATATTCATTTATATATCTTATGAGAATGTTAATCATATTATAATATGTATTATGATCTTGATTTATCTCTAATAAATCTTACTTACTTACTTACTTATTTACTTACTTTATATAAACCTATATTCTTACTTCAACCCCTTTATATAAACCTTTATTCTTACTTAAACCTATATTTTACTTCAATCCCTTTATATTAACCCAAGAATGTAATGCAAGGAAAGTTAATTGCGGTCGCGTATACTCTGCGTACGTATTAAAACCAGTTCTCTCTGGGCGGAATTTGTAAACAAGAATATATGCATCAGTGTTCGTTTAGTATCCGAGAAGATTAAAAGCATTAAATTTTGATAATTTTGATAATTGACATAATATTTTCCTATGACCAGAATATTTCATTGATTTTTTTTATGTGAAAGATGGATCCATGTCAGGCTTCGACATCCGTCGTGTGTTTACATTAGCGCCCAGAGACAGTACACTGCAGTACAAAAGATGTGTACAATTCTGAAATAACTTTCCTTGTATTACATCCTTGTATAAACCTATATTTTTACTTCAATCCCTTTATATAAACTTATATTTTTACTTCAACCCCTTTCAAAAAACTTTTAGAAATCCTGGATGAGGTATTCCATAAATAAATTACAGTGTCAGAATTTCAGAGTTTCAAATGTATAAGTGCCATAAAAAAAATTATATGTAAGGCAAAGGAAAGGGTTAATAATAAAGAAATATCCCCAATTGAAATATGTTTATGTACATAAATAGTACTAGGAATCGAACAAAGTTCAAGACCAGGTTTTTAAAAAATTTGGCTCTGGAAGAGAAAGAAAGCTTTAATATTCACCTTATGATTATAAACATTCCACTATTTGCTTAATAACAACATCAACAATATTCTAAATGTTTATGGGTCCCCCTGTACTAAATCTGCCTCTGCTAAAACTTTTGAAAACTAACATTTCCTTAAAATATCTAAATTCGATATTTTAAATGTTAATTACACAGAAAGTGTGGGGGTTTATATAAACCTTTATTCATACTTGCGTCCTTTTATATAAACCTATATTCTTACTTCAATCCCTTTATANGTCGAATCTTTTATCTAAACATATTCATGTCGAATCTTTTATCTAAACATATTCATGTCGAATCTTTTATCTGAACATATTCATGTCGAATCTTTTATCTAAACATAATCATGTCGAATCTTTTATCTAAGCATATTTATGTCGAATCTTTTATCTAAAAAAATTCATGTCGAATCTTTTATCTAATCTGTCTGAGCAGCTTCCTTTATTACTCTATCTCGTTCAACTGCTTTTAGAGTCTTTGCTATCCTGGCTGCTTCTACAATCTGGGATGCTCTTATTGTGTCTTCAGTTGCTTCTTTAACTACTGGAGCTGCTATTTGAGTCCCCGTTATGTTAGCTGTTCTCACGATCTGAGCTGCTTCCGGAGCTGTTCCTAGAGTCTCTGCTGTGTTAGCCTTACTCGCAGTTCGATTTGCTCCCAGAGATATTCCTAAAATCTCTGCTACGTTAGCCTTACTTACAATCCGAGCTGCTCGCGGAGCTGTCTCTAAAGTCTCAGCTAGGCTATGTTAGAAATTAAACTGTCCCTTTAAATATTTAATTTATAAATCGCAATGAGTCTCTTTAAGTTTCCAGAATAGGATTGATTGCATGTATTCCCTTGATCTAGTAGAACACACAGAACAAGTTTAACTCCTTGAGTAAACCAAGGAAAAGTTGGAATTGACAGAAACTAGAAAATATGAAGAAAGTTCTTAATTCCACGGATCAACACAGGAAGGATGAATCAATGAAAGGAAGGATGAATCAATGAAAGGAAGGATGAATCAATGAAAAGATGAATAAATCAATGAAAGGAAGTATGAATAATGAAAGGAAGGATGAATCAATGAAAGGAAGGATGAATTAATGAAAGGAAGGGTGAATTAATGAAAGGAAGGGTGAATCAATGAAAGGAAGGGTGAATCAATGGAAGGAAGGGTGAATCAATGAAAGGAAGGATGAATCAATGAAAGGAAGGATGAATCAATGAAAGGAAGGATGAATCAATGAAATCAATGAAAGGTGAATCAATGAAAGGAAGGATGAATCAATGAAAGGAAGTATGAATCAATGAAAGTAAGAATGAATCAATGAAAGGCAGGATGAATTAATGAAAGGAAGAAAGGATGAATGAAAGGATGAATAAAAGAATGAATGAAAGGGAATAAAAGGATTAATGAAAGGATGAATAAAAGAATGAATGATAGGGAATAAAAGGATTTATGAAAGGATGAATAAAAGAATGAATGAAATAGAATGAAAGGATTAATGAAAGGATGAATAAAAGAATGAATGAAAGGGAATAAAAGGATTTACGAAAGGATGAATAAAAGAATGAATGAAAGGGAATAAAAGGATTAATGAAAGGATGAATAAAAGAATGAATGATAGGGAATTAAAGGATTAATGAAAGGCTGAATAAAAGAAAAAATGATAGGGAATAAAAGGATTTATGAAAGGCTGAATAAAAGAATAAATGAAAGGGAATAAAAGGATTTATGAAAGGCTGAATAAAAGAATGAATGATAGGGAATAAAAGGATTTATGAAGGGATGAATAAAAGAATGAATGATAGGGAATAAAAGGATTAATGAAAGGATGAATAAAAGAATGAATGATAGGGAATAAAAGGATTAATGAAAGGATATGAATAAAAGAATGAATGAAATAGAATGAAAGGATTAATGAAAGGATGAATCAAAGAATGAATGAAAAAGAATGAAAGGATTAAGGAAAGGCTGAATAAAAGAATGAATGATAGGGAATAAAAGGATTTATGAAAGGCTGAATAAAAGATTGAATGATAGGGAATAAAAGGATTAATGAAAGGATATGAATAAAAGAATGAATGAAATAGAATGAAAGGATTAATGAAAGGATGAATCAAAGAATGAATGAAAGGGAAAGGATGGATTTATGAAAAGATGAATAAAAGGATTCAAACAAGGGAATGAAAGGATGAATGAAAGGATGAATAAAAGAATGAATGAAAAAGAATGAAAGGATTAAGGAAAGGCTGAATAAAAGAATGAATGATAGGGAATAAAAGGATTAAGGAAAGGCTGAATAAAAGAATGAATGAAAGGGAATAAAAGGATTTATGAAGGGATGAATAAAAGAATGAATGAAAGGGAATAAAAGGATTTATGAAAGAATGAATAATACAACAACTTCTATAGTAATGTTCGTATCATTGAATGAAAGAAATAATGAAAAAATGATATTTGAACTGTTTTAAGTAAGTATATTAAAGGAAAGAGTGTGCAGAAGGCAGGGCAGAATAATTTAGTATTTTCAAATATTGGGATAGATAGATAGATAAACAGATAAATATATAGATAGAAGGATAAATAGATAGATAGATAGATAGATAGATATCTAGATAGAGTATTTTCGTTCCTTCTATCCTTCTGTACTTCCTCCCTACCTCCCTAGAAGCTAAGCAGTGGAATGTGTTTATGTTTAAACTATTGTTTAAACAATATAATGTTACATTATTTACAGTAGAGCATTCACTCTTGATAAATAAACATTTTTTAGAAACATTTCTTTTAGAAAATTCCCTTTTTTTCCTTAAAGTGGCTGTAAAGGAAAAATGAAAGTGGGTATAGGTTTTAGCTCCAGATCGCGACCAATGATAGTTACATCTGATGCGTCTGTCTCTAAAAATTGATATAAAACTGTGTCAAATGTATACGAAAATTCATATGAATACAATTTAGTATAGAAATAGAAGGTTTAAACAGATGATATTCAGCAAAAACTTAAAACCGGTTTTTTTTAAAGTTAAAGAGTGCATCAAAACTTGACACGCTGATTGGTTGATTTTAAACTTCTTTCCTAGATATCGAATGCATATTAACATAATCTCGGGTTTAGTAAAACCAGGAGTTTAAGCATAAATCTCTATATCCACCATTCTAAAGTTTTCAGCACTGAATAGATTATCTTTGTTTTTAAATTTGTTTTAAATCTAGCTTTGCTTAAAATCCGTAAAATTCTTAAATTTATTGGACCAGAAAAACAGAGAAGGCCAGATCAAGGTTGTATTCAGGGGGTGCCTAAATTTTACATTTTTTCCTTGAGAAGCTTCAAACTCCATGTACCATCCCCCCCCCTACCCCCTGCCCCCCTCAGTAATAACTATTTTATAACTCCCTGTACCATATTTTCAATCATTACTTCTTTTTTTTAAAGATCGATTGACAAGAAGAAACCAGTTTTCAATTTCTAATAGAAACCTAATTAATTTGGTTTTCTCATACCTCTGACCGTATTAAGAAGAGGTTTAAGTTGACGTTGTACCGTTTATAAATTATACCTCTTTATTAATTATGTCGAGATTTGGGTCGTCAAATGAAATTATTAATTATCGCTAAATATAAAAACCATTTATGATAAAAACCATGAAAGATCCAATTGCACAATGTTTTTTTAGAGACGTAAACAGCCCAAATCAAAATGGTTCAGTTATCTGATATCTCATCTTTCAACCCTGGTTCTCTGCCACATTTATAATTTTAAAACCCAGCATTGGAAATCTTGGAAATCGATTTTCACGAATTAGGTTGGGCAATTTTGTAGATTTCAACATTTATTTGTAAGAAATATTATTTTTATGGTTGGTTTTATATTCTCTGTTATTTTTTATTTCTTAATCTAAATCTACGCAAATCTAAATACCTCAAAAAGCAAACTTGGGAGTTTCCTTAAACGATAAGAATTTTTTAACTTCCGGCTCTGGCCTGCTAGTACTGCTGGAAACTGTATAATGTTATCAAAACAAAAACAAAGATAGCAAACAAAAAATTGAGTTTTCCTGTGTACGTCATGAATGCATATGAAAAATGAGTGTAATGAAATGGTACATTTGAATTGTTTATTACATTTTTCCTTTACATTATTTTAAGTTTATCACATATTATCAAAGATTAAGTAGCAAAGAAATTTTAAGAAAAATATTAATAACAATAATCAAATTAAATCAAATTATAACAATTAAATTTTAAGTAAAATAGAATCAAAAAACGATAATAACCCTACATTTGGAAAGCGGAATTTATAGTATTTATAACAACAACAAATACCAAATTCTAAATATCTATTGCGATTATTAAGTTTTTGTAATTTAAAAAAAGAGACTTGCGGATTTCCGCTCCAGAAACAATGGTAAAAATTTACGAAATTAAACACTTAAATTAAGCAATTTTTAGCAATTTTTAGCAATTTTTTCGTTACATAAGTTGTGTTGTGATCCCATTTCCATATCTGCATATAGCATTTAGCATAATATAATAAGTCTTTCTAGTCTTTCCATATATATTTTGTGAATACAAGAAAACAAGGAGAGCTTTTTTATGTTTTATGTTTATTAGTAAATGTATTGTTTCAGACTAAACTAACTGGTTTATATTATTATTTTTAATATATAGTTACTCCCGTCGTTTACCCGCGTTTGGTATTACATTGTAATTTTAGCCCGGTGTTGCCCATGGAATTTCAAAATTTCAAACTTTTTAGCCTTTGTCACCCGACCCTGGGATACACAAGGGTTCCCATACAAAATGTCAGCCAATTCGGTCCAGCCGTTTATCCACTTTAAACTAACAAATACATAAAACATAACAAAAATTTGAATGGTTATGTATGATCGAACACACAAACAGACAAAGAAACAAAGATTACTACTTTATATAATTACCTAAATATATATAATATAGAACAACAAACATTATAAATATATATACAGGGGGGTACAACAAACATGATATATATATATATACAACAAAAATGATAAATATATATATACAGGGGGTTCAACAAACATGAAAAATATATATATACAGGGGGTACAACAAACATGATATATATATATATATATACAACAAACATGATAAATATTTATATACAGGGGGTTCAACAACATGATAAATGTAAATCTGCCAACTAAAAAAGAGATAAATAAAAAAATAAATTCTTTCATCACGGTTGTCCATCTGAACTACAAATAAATCAAAAAGAAATCTAAAACTTCTTTGAAATTCTAGATTGAATTCTTTATGTAAATATAAAATCAGGGCAAATTAATCAAATTAAATCAGAACAAAATAAGAATTAAAATATAAAATATTCATTCCCCTGAACCATGAATAATAAAAGCAAATATATTTTCAAATTTTACTCCGTTTTACCTGACCAGTGACCCAGACAGAAGACAAAAACAAATGTTAATTCTTTATTCAGCAAAATAAGCTAATGATTTTAAAGCTCATGAAGTCTACAGGGTGTCCCAATAAACATGGGAAGTCAGTGACGAATTCGATATCGTCTTTTTAAATAATTCTTTGATTTAGTATAGTGATACCTACTGAGAAAGCTGTAATCTGTAAGAGTTTCGTCTGCTATGTTCACATTTTGTTTGTTTATGTTTTGACTGGATAGGGTGTACTTAGTAAAACAAGAAAATTGCAGTATTCAAACAGAGTAAACTTGTCCGTATTCACTGTTAATCTTGCGAAGACAGACACATCTTTACAGTCTTGCAATAAGATAAACTCTAGCAGACAAAATAATATTATGGCTTTTGAAATTAGGTATTACAATGCTAATTCATAACAAAGACGATATCGAATTCGTCACTAAATTCCCATGTTTTTTGGGACACTCTGTACAATATTTAAAAACAGTAAACATGCAAACGAAAAGAATTAGAACGATAGCAAAATCAAAACATGAACTATGAACATGCAGATTTGGTCACACTGCAAACCAAGATGTTCACGCTCACACTGCAAACCAAGATGTTCACGCTCACACTGCAAACCAAGATGTTCACGCTCACACTGCAAACCAAGATGGTCCCGCTCTCACTGCAAACCAAGATGGTCCCGCTTACACTGCAAACCAAGATGTTCCAGCTCACACTGCAAACCAAGATGGTCCCGCTCTCACTGCAAACCAAGATGGTCCCGCTCTCACGCAAAACCCAAAGGCCAAGGCATTGTGACACTTTAAAGTTAAGGCTGTCTGAAAATTTATTGGCTAACTTCCAGAGTTCTCTAGATATCAGTACATAAGCACAAAAAACTATTTCTATAACTTAAAGGGACAGTAAAGTAAAATGAAAGGGGTTATTGGCTGAAACATGAGAATCTCAGGAGTTTAACGGTAACTATTAGACTTCTAACTGATGTTCCTGTCACGTGACCAGAACCCCCTCCAATGGCAGTGCAGTATACTAGTCACGTGATACAGACAGAGACACGTGACAATAATACTGCATTGCCATTGGTTGAAGTTCTGGTGACATGACCCGGACGTATAACTAATATTATCAATTATATCTATTAAAAATAAAAGAAAATGGTAAAAAATCTCAATAATAATGGTTGATCCGAAACTTGTTTTGAAAATCAAGAAAACAGTCATAAATCAAGAAAA
>NW_019398474.1:0-5797 GCF_000591075.1 Eurytemora carolleeae
TTTCTTTTGTGATACTCAAAAGCAAGGAATTATTACTTTCCTGTGTTGTAAACTGAGGTCTTGCCATTACTTAACAATAACTGCATTTTTAAGATTTGTTTAAAAGATTTGCATATTTTTCAGACCCTAATAAGATTCCATAATATGTTCAAAATTCTAAAAAAATAATATATGAACTCAACCAAGCCAAAATATAATATATGAACACAACCAAGCCAAAATATAATATATGAACTCAACCAAGCCAAAATGACAAACTTTAAACGGTCAATACTTTCCTAATTTTAGTGCTACATACCTCTCATTGATATCAATCGATCGGAAATGTTCCAAAGATTTCAAAAATGTTCACTTTTTTAAAAATTGAACCAAAGTGAGTGCTACAATGTCTTAAAATTCGTTTTTTGGGACACCCTGTATATATAAAAGAAAGATTTAATTTAGATTACTGCTTTGATATTTAAGTAAGAGTTGTTTTATACTGTATCTAAAGTTTTAATATTTGTTGGTCTATGATGCGTTGCTAAGAAAGCCTCTTCATGGACTCTTCTTTTGCTGAAGTTGCAAAATACTCACATTGTGAGCAAAGATATTTCACTCCTTCATGTTTTTAACATTAATTTTTAGATTACCTGGTAAACTTGCAGCTTATTCACAATCAGTGCGAGGATATTTTCTTCATATGTTTCTTTCAACATGTCTCATCAGATGACTTGCTCGAGTTGCGGCATAGTCGCATTGGGAACAAGGATATCTCAGTCTTCGTGTTTATTTTCAACACGTATCTTATGAGCATTTGCCACAGTTGCAGCATACTCGAATTGAGGGCAAGGAAATCTCACTCCTTCATGCTTACTTTCAATATGTTTATTCAGAGTACTTCCTTGAGTTGCAACATACTCACAATGTGAGCAAGAATACTCCACTCTGTCATATCTATTTTTAGGTTGCTTGCTGTAGTTGCAGTATAGTCACATTTAGAACAAGGATATCTCACTCCTTTGTGTCTATTTTCAACATGTATCTTAAGAGCATTTGCTGTTATAGTTGCAGCATACTCACATTGGGAGCAAAGATATCTTCGTGTTTATATTCAATATGTCTCTTCAGTTCGCCTGCTGGAGCATATTTACATTGAGAACAAGCATATATTACTCCTTCGTGTTTAACTCCAACATATCTTTTTAGATTAATTCTCTCAGTTGCACTATACTCACATTGAGAGCAGGGATACCTCACTCCTTTGTGTTTACTTTCAATATGAATCTTCAGACTGCTTGCTGTAGTTGCAGCATACACATTCAGAGCAAGGATATCTCACTCCTTCATGTTTATTTTCGATGTGGATTTTTAGATTGCCTGCTTTAGTTCCAACAAACTCGCACTCATTACAAGTGTATTCCACTTGACGCTTCTTGTTTCGCTTTGGTTCTGACTTGAAATAATTTAAATCTGTCCTCCATGTTTTCAACTGAACAGCAAAAATTAATAATAGGACAGGCTAGGGGGCTTGTAGGCTGTGGCTACATGACCAATGTGTTGAACATGACCATGTACAAAATTGATAGGATGGGTGGGGATCCAATGCAAACGTGAACACTAGTTGCACAAGCTATACCTGGTTTCAAGGAAAATTTTTTATCAACAGGAAATTTAGTCAAACCTTTGTTTTTGTCAAGTGTTACTTTTTAAATGTAGTTTCCTTTTTAGTATGTATTTCCCAGGGGGGGGGGGGGGGGGGTAAGAGGACTACTACCACCCTCCCATGCCCCTGAATAAACTGATTATTATTTTCCAAGTATAATGTAACATGAGCCCGCAATTTTACACAATTGTTTTTTATGTTTGTTTTAGAAAACGATTTTTTGAACCCCCCCCCCCCCTCCTTTCAATTTAGTACATGGCCTAAATTTCAACTATTTTTAAAAGGAGTGAGCGGCTATGTAAGGTAGTTGAACTGAGTATGCAGTGTTGTGGAAAACTTCTTTCGGATTCATTTGAGGCATATATGTTGAACTTTTTAAAGATCTGTAAATCCTGAGTTTGAGCGCAAATTCGACGTTCAAAACTCCTACTTTTGGAGTGGACACGTTTTCAGAATTAGTTTTTGTAATATTATTATAAATAACGACGACATAAAGTTTAAAAAGTTCTACAATAAATTACAGACATGTTGAGAAAATAAAAATTGATCTTATCATCGAAAACAAGTAATCTTGTTCAATTATTAGTTTCTATTTTCTCATTATTCTCATTAGGAAATATGTTTCTAACCATCTTAAGAGAGGCCCATGCCCCCTCCCTTAATCAGGCTAGGTAGGGGCCTTGACCCCTCTAGTTTCGCGCCTGCATGACACCCCACCCAGAAAATTATATAATACATAAAAAAATAGTTCAAATAACCAAAAAAAATAGTTCCAATAAGCAAAAAAATAGTTCAAATGACCAATAGTTCAAACGCTCAATTTAAGCAGAAAAATTGTTCAACTGAGCAAAAAAATAGTTCAAACAAGCAAAAAAAAAATAGTTCAAATGAGCAAAAACATAATAGTTCAAGAAGATTTTTTCAGCAAATTAGTAGACATATTTAGGATTATTGGTCATGTGGCCGCAGCCCTCGGCCCCCTAGCCTGTGCCAGCCACAGCCCTCGGCCCAGACATGTGGCCACAGTGCTTGGCCCACTAGCCTGTCCTAGCCTAAGCGCTTGGCCCAGAAAGTGTCTTAACCTAACCTAACCCTAAATATGTTATTGTGAAGAGAGGGTTGTGTGGTTTATTTATTAAAGAGGATGTTCAACTAAACAATATTAATCAATGTTCTAATTCAGGTTCATCAGCTCTCGGTAGATGTTGTCCGAGATCATCTAGAGTGGAAGAGTGGGAGAGGTCAGATGGTTTGACCTTCTCCTTCCAGTGCTTGTCGTAGAGTGTCCAAGACCTGGGGTTTTTCTCATCATCAAGAATTAGATAATACAAGTTACGAAGCACAATCAATATTCTTTATAAAATTATGAAATAACAAACATCAATTATGTACAAAATAAAACGAGCACTATTTAACTTCCTTTTTCCATTTACTAGTTTGAATTACATAATGTAAAGTATATTTAAACTAATGGTTCTTTGTAAAGGGGGGAAGTGGTACAAGAAAGGGAGGGGGAGGGTTTATGACCACTAAAAATAGTCATTTCTTTATCGGGATTTGTCTAGACGTTAGGGATGTAATTATCTCTGAATAGGGAGAAGAAAGAATCAGATTATGACAGCGGGGAACCCATCAATTTCTATAATTGTTAGGTGCAAGATATTAGATCTATGGGAAAAGCAAGGATTCCATCAGATAATTGCTTTTAACGTTAAAATTGTTTGAAATCAAGGATTAAGGAAAACAGGGATTCACTACAATGTATACTAATTTTCTGAAAAATAAAAAAATTTTGCTCATTTGAACATTTTTTTTGCATTTGAACTATTTTTTTGCTCATTTGAACCATTTTTTTTGGCTCATTTGAACTATTTTTTTGCTCATTTGAACTATTTTTTTGCTCATTTAAACTATTTTTTTGCTCATTTGAACTATTTTTTGCTCATTTTAACTATTTTTATTGCTAATTTGAACTATTTTTTTGCTCATTTGAACTATTTTTTTTTGCTAATTTGAACTATTTTTTTGCTCATTTGAACTATTGTTTTGCTCATTTGAACTATTTTTTTGCTTATTTGAACTATTTTTTTGCTCATTTGAACTATTTTTTTGCTCATTTGAACTACATAAGTCATTTTTGAAATTTTTTTTTGATCATTTAAACTATATTGTGATGATTGTTTGACTTATTTTTTCATGAAGTATAAAAATTTTAAACTGCAAATTTAATAGTTCAAATGAGTAAATAATGTGTTGTTTGAAAACTACAGGAAATGACGTCATTATCAGTATAGCTAGAATGATCAAACAACCAATAGTTCATGAATAATCAATAGTTCAAACGGCAGTATTTCAAATGCGGATCCACTACCTCCCCTCGTAGCACTCTCTCTCTCTTCTGCCAAAAAGACGCCGCGCTGAACGAGCGGGGGAAGGCAGGCGGCCATGAGCCACCACATTTCCGCTTCCGTGCCACATATTAGCTTTTTTCTCTTCCGGCAGCCATGAGCCACCACTATTTCCCCTTCCGTACTACCACATTTGACTCTTCTGGGCAAAACTACTTTTTTAAATGGTATATTTAGGGCCTTTAAAGTCTGATTTAAAAAATCCAGCCGCGTCACTCAAAAAAGCACAACTCAAACCATTTTTTCAACTCTACTTCAGATTAATATTTTGTGTGTTGAATTCTTAAATTGTTTTACAATGAAATATTTGACAAATTTGACTGAGTATTGCATCTTGAAATATCACAAAGTCTGTTAATGAGTGATTTTAAGATGGATTTATTATAATGAGTAAGTAATTGAATAATCATTAGCTACTTTGTGATGGTGCCGTATATTCCGACCTAGATGATTCTAACCTAAAGGTTTTCTGACCTAAATATCGAGTAGTTTGCACGTGTTTTAGGTCGGTTTGGTTGAAAAAAGCTTTAGGTCCGTTTGACACCCTATGAGAAATATATAGGTTTTCCGACCTAAGATTTAGAGATATATTTAGGTTGGTTGAGCATATATATTAGGTCTGTTTACCAGGAAGTTTAAGTTGGATTAGTGACAATTTTAGGTCTGTTAAGCAATATTTTTAGGTTGGTTGAGCAATTTTTTTAGGTCGGATGAGCAATATTTTTAGGTCGGATGAGCAATATTCTTAGGTCGGATGAGCAATATTTTTAGGTCGGTTGAGCAATTTTTTTTAGGTCGGATGAGCAATATTTTTAGGTCAGATGAGCATTATTTTTAGGTCGGATTAGCAATTTTTTTTAGGTCGGATGAGCAATATTCTTAGGTCGGATGAGCAATATTTTTAGGTCGGATGAGCAATATTTTTAGGTCGGATGAGCAATTTTTTTAGGTCGGATGAGCAATATTCTTAGGTCGGATGAGCAATATTTTTAGGTCGGATGAGCAATTTTTTTAGTTCTGATGAGCAATATTTTTAGGTTGGATGAGCATTATTTTTAGGTCAGATGAGCAATATTTTTAGGTCGGATGAGAAATTTTTTTAGGTCGGATGAGCAATTTTTTTTAGGACGGATGAGCAATATTTTTAGGTTGTTTTACCAATAATTGCCTTAATTGTGAACTTTGTTTCAGTAATGCATAAAAAGGGGTTTTTGAGGGGGGCTCAACACCCGTTGGGGCCTGTACATGCATCTCATATTTAAAACATGGATAAAATTGGTCTTTCCTGGCCGCAGCGCTTGGCCCCCCATCCCGTCCTATCCGCAGTGCTCACCCCAGAATTGAGCTTACCTAACCTAACCCTAAAATAATACTAAATAACTTAAATCATTTGGTAATTAATTCCTAGAGAACGATTTTTGCTGCTTTTTTACATGACTTTTTCAACAATTTTCAATTAAATGTAAGACATGTGGCGGCAGTGCTCGGCCCCATAGCCTGTCCTTGCCCCAGCGCTCGGCCCAGATAGTGTCATATATCTTAACCTAACCCATGGCCGCAGCACTCAGCCCCCTAGCCTGTCCTAGCCGGAGCGCTCGGCCCAGAAATGAGCTTAACCTAACCTAACCCTATATGCACTAATTTTATTAAAAATTGTTGAATTAAAGGTCTTTCCTGGCCGCAGTGCTCGGCCCCCTAGCCTGTCCTAGCCGCAGCGCTCGGCCCAGAAAGTGTCTTAACCTAA
>NW_019398474.1:6416-12010 GCF_000591075.1 Eurytemora carolleeae
GGGGGGGGGGGGGTTTACAGCAAGCTTACAAAGGATGTGTTTTCAAAGACGACTGTAAGAAATGTATCCTGCAGTTGCATGTCTTGTTTTCTAATCTTTACCAGATTGAAATATTTAAAATTTATAAATTAAGAAAATCTGCAGTTTGTTTTATTTTAAAGTTTTTCATGTCGTTATTTAGGTCTCAATCTTAATCTTAATCCCCCCTTTCCATCAAATAATCGCCCCTGTTTATAAAATCCAAACAGATTATCAAGTACAATAGGTGGCAACAATGGACCAATTATGAACATATGACGTCACAAGTGTCAAATATAACAAGAAAGACAACATTTTCTCTCATTTATAGTTGACATGTTTTCAAAGAATACATCTGTGCTAAGAGCTACATTGCCATCTATTAAGAGGTACTTGATAATCTATTTGGTAAAATCCTAAGTTTTCGGTATGACAAGACAAGTTCTCCATTGCACTGCAGTGCCCGAGGCTTATATAGATTATATATAATTTATATATTGAATAATTGAGCTCCAAAGAATTTCGTAGATTTTCATATGATGCATCATCTCTGGATTTCCAACTTGGATTTCCCAATTTTATCTCTTCTTTGGGTTTAAACTTTAAACCATTTGCAAGTTCAGTTTTGATTTGACAGTTAAGGAGACTGCTTTTGTTGTATTTTCTTGTTACCCATCTGATGAGGGTTTTTAATTCTAACATTTTTCTCCTTTGCTGCTTAAGCAGAAATCCGCGCACAGGACACTCTCAGGGAAACCAACGTTAATAATTATAAATTTTCAAAGAAAAGAGAATGGATATGCATTTTTGATAAGGATTAAGATTAAGATAACCGTTTTAGTTTGTCAATTAATTAGTTTCATTCTTTGTGGGTAACACTGTCAATCCCTCACCTCACCCAACCCTAAATTCTTTATTTCTTTTAATTTGTATTCACAGCTGCGGCTTAGGGAGGCAAGGAGAGGGAATAAGGGAAATCTCCCTTGTGGAAAATTTCCATCCCCTTCCCTGGAAAATTTGGGGCGACGTACCCCCTGGACAAATTAGGGGCACAACTCGTACCCAAAGTACTCCGTCTCTGAAGTTATGATGCAGTCAATTTATGTTCAATTGGGTCATGATTTCAATTATGCTACAGTTCTGGGAAATCTGAGAGAGAAAAAATCTCGGAAAACTGATTCAGTTGTTTAAACGTTGTTGAACGTTATACACATTTTCAGCACGTTTATTACAGATTTTTTTTTGAAAATTGGAGAATATATATTAAACATTTACCGGACAAGGAATGAAAAAAATTAATCTTGCCTACTGGTTCTTTTTTACAGGTACGTGATACAAATAAAAAGCTGGTAAAAAAATATATTTATTTTTGGTAGAGATTGAAAAATCAAATTAAAAAAAGATTTTATTTCGTTCTCTATAACTCTAATTTTTCTAAATAAAGTACATCGTTTTAGAATATCATAAAACTTTGATCACAAAAAAACATTATCACAATCTAAAAACTTTTGAATAAATTCATAAAATTAAAAAAAAAAAATTGTTAGGCTCTCATAAAACTTTGATAGAATCTCTAAATTCACAAATTCATAAAACTTTGTTAGAATTTCATAAACAATTGTGAAGCTCTCTCAAAAAAAACTTTTAAAAAATCCCAAAAAATGTTGATATAAATTCATAAAACTTTGATAGAAATTTTTAAAACTTTGTTAGAATCTCATAAAAAAGCTATCTTGTTATCAGTTTGTCTGAGCGTGGATTCTAAGAATCTACCTGGTCGTACAATCTGTCCTGAAGGTAAAGAAAATACATTTTTATAAAAATTTTATCTTAAATTTTTTGTTCATCGTCGGAATTTTTATGCAATCGAGCTGACAACTTTAGTATGGTGGATAACGAGATCAATGCTTGATCCTCTCTTTTTCTTAATCTCGAGACTAACCTAATCCTGTGCTTGTATACTAAAAAGTGTATATTCAACCAAATTCAAGTCGCGTATCAAAAGCCGGGAAATTTGAAATTTCCCGCGCCATTTAAGATGTATCTACTACAACGAGAGGGACTCTCTAATTAAAAAAAACGGTTTTTGATTTTCTGTATTATATCCAAAAAAGAGTGGATCAAGCAAGAAATTAAAAGTGTCCACATTAAATATACGGATTAAGAAGTCGGGATTAAAGCTGTATCTCATTCTAAGCTGAAAACTTTAAAATAGTGGATAGATCGAGATTAATGTTTACTGTTTGCAGCTGTTTGCTCAAGACTAATTTCTAGATAATTTCTAGATTTATGAAGTGTTTAGAACACATAAATTACAGATTATAATATCTTTGTGTGTGAATAAATCTTTTTATATATATATAATGATAATAATAGTAATAATAATAATAGTATAATAATAATAATAATAATAATAATGAAAATAATAATAATAATAACAATAATAATAATAATAATAATATTAATAATAATAATAATAATAATAATAATAATAATAATAATAATAATAAACTATATTTAGGAACTGTTTTATGGCCGGTGGATCTAACTTGCCATCGTCCATTATCACAGGTTTATGACATATATTAAACATCTTAAAAAGACCACGTGTGCGTAATTTCATACATTTTATACAACAATTTGGCCCGATCAAGAATATATGAGATATACGTTTTTCTCTAAAATTGTATTATTTTGCAAAGATGACTTGCGGATTTCTGCTGCAAAACGTTGGAACAACGGATTATTTTCAGTATTAAACATTTTTAAGTTAATTAATTAATTAATTAATTATTTAAAAACGACGATATCTTCCACATAATTGAATAGATAAACATTTAAAGATGACTTGCGGATTTCTGCTGCAAAACGTTGGAACAACGGATTATTTTCAGTATTAAACATTTTTAAGTTAATTAATTAATTAATTAATTATTTAAAAACGACGATATCTTCCACATAATTGAATAGATAAACATTTAAAGATGACTTGCGGATTTCTGCTGCAAAACGTTGGAACAACGGATTGATTTTCAGAATTGAACAACTTTAAATTACAACAAAATTTCCTTCAAGTTATTTTCAGAAAAATTCTAATCAATTTATCATGAATTAACCCTTATTTATGTTAACATCAAAATCTGTGGTTTTCTTTAATGGCTCTATTTTTAGATGAACTAGAATATTTTTATCTTTCGGGTATACTTCACGTGGATTTAACGGTTCTGTCTACGTTTATTCTTAACTTTCTTATTTAAGACGTATATGCCGACAAAAATTGTTATTAAGAAAATAGGCTAAAAAATTATCTTTAACGGTTCTTTCAATATTTTTGAAAGCTGTGAATTTCGATCAGAATTTGACCCGTTAAAGATAATTTTTTAGCCTATTTTCTTAATAACAATTTTTGTCGGCATATACGTCTTAAATAAGAAAGTAAAGAATAAACATATTTGTAAGTTTATAGATTGTTGATTATAGATCAAAACACTTTGGTTAACCTGGGGAGATCTTCTGTTTTATCATAAAACTTTTCAGAATAAGACTCGAGCCAAAGGAATTGAAACTTGAATTTAATCTTCTTTCCTAAAAATATATTCTTTGTTTTATTTTAAAATAATACCATTTTTTCGTCTGCACCATAAATGACGTCACAATTTACAAATATTTCATCAGACCACACCTTTTTTCGTCCGATCGTTGGTTCTGGGTTTTCAGATGTATTTTTTTATGTTCTTTAAAGGGTGTGTTCGCGAAAAATGAAAGGGGGTATAGGCTTAATTCGATAAAAAAGCGCTTTTGATCGATACTAATTTTACTTCTATCTTTTGCGTCTATAAGGAGAAAATTGTTAACGAATAACTTAGCTCCCATACAAATTCAGAAAATTGCAAGATACAACTTAGACAGTTAAAAATCAATTTAATTTCAAACAAATCATTCAGATAAATTACAAACAATAATCATCGATTATCTTTCGCCACATTTGTATATAGTTTATATTTTATAATATTTAATTTTTTTAGAAAACGTTTTAACGGATTTCGAAAAATGTGAGTGGTGCGCGGCATTCTTGGATAGTTGCGCAAGCGACATGAGAAATAATCAAATTCAAAATAAATTAATTAAAAAATATTAAAAAATATAAACTATATACAATGTGGCGAAAGATAATCGATGACTATAGGTTGTAATATCTGAATGATTTGTTTGAAATTAAATTGATTTGTTTACTGTCTAAGTGAGTAAAGCCATAATGTTTCAATTTTCTCAAATCGTATGAGACGTCTTTAACAATTTTCTCATTATAGACGCAACAGATAGAAGTAAGAATTAGCGATCAAAAGCGCTTTTTATCGCATTAAGCCTATACCCCCTTTCATTTTTCGCGAACACTCCCTTTAAGCCTATACCCCCTTTCATTTTTCGCGAACACTCCCTATTAACACGTTTTTTCAAATTTAGGCTACGTTAGGTTATTCAATATGATTTGATTTTGTTTAAAAGTAAAGCAAGATTTAAGCCCCCCCAGTATAAAACGGAAAACATATTTTTTTTAACACACTTTTCTATTATTTTCTTATGTTACTCCTAAACTGAAACTTTAAAGTGATAGTGGCTGGGGTTTTTAGAATCTACTTTAATTAGCATATTTTTTGGTAAGGAACAACGCAAGTGGTTTTGATTTGATCGAGATATTATGAAATACCAATTTCCATTAATTTTTTCATGCCGATTATATCTTCAAAAAATATTCTTCCTTGAAAAAAACAGGTTAAAATATTTTAAACCAAACAAACAACATGAGAAATTTGAATAAAATAATGTAAAGTACATTAAAAAAAAGATTGTTAACAATGCCGGACGAAAAAATGTTTGATCAGACAAAATAATGGTGAATTGTGACGTCATTTGTGGTCGAAGGCAAAAAAGGTTTGGTGTGCCTTCACTCCTTCATGTGAGGTTAAGTTAATTGTTGTTAAAACTAATTCACGTCAAACTCTTTCAGCTACTTTTCATAATAAACAGATAATAATTTTTCACTGTGTTCTGTTCTATTCAGGATATTTTCTTGAATGCATTGTTTAGGGTCCCTGTGCCCCTTACCAACAGCTGGTCTCTCATCCTGAAGCTCCTTATTGCAGAAACCTTAAAGTAAGGTTACAATTATATACAGGTTTACCCACAAAGAATGAGACTGTAGTGTAGTTATCCGAGCTGACCGGACGTGTCTTTGTGAGCTCCCGGATTAAACTGACCGACAACCCAACACCGGGTTAACTTATTCACATGCTCCATATTATGTGAAAACACAAACACTCAGATAACTTGTTTAGTGCATTTATTTATAGTAAAAAATATTTCTACTAGACTCAAAATGACTGACACAAAAATAGACATGGGTCTTATAAGCGATTTAGTAAAAAAAGTTGGAGAAGTTGGAGAATTCGAAAGAAAGCGAAGGGTCTGAATGGAGTAAAGTGCAAGGAAAGGATAGAAAAGCAAAGATGAAAGTTAAGGGAGGGATTGTTGATGCAAAGATAGATCCAACAGATCTAAACTCTGTTCTTTCTCTC
>NW_019398475.1:0-11409 GCF_000591075.1 Eurytemora carolleeae
GTTAAATTCGTCCTACCAAAATTGATTTAACAGAAAAAGTTCTTTTCTTAAAGTTGTTTAAATTTTATGCTTTACACAAATCCAGTTGAAGCAATTTAGACTTTAAAAACCTTTAAAAATCGACCTCCCTTTCTGTACAGGGGGTTCCTTTCTTGATAAACTGTAGAATCAAAGATTACAAGTTTAGCCGTTTTTATTGGTTAAACAGACAAGCACAGTATAAATGGTTTCCATTAAATCTAAAATGTAAATTATATAGATATATTGATTGTAGATCGCTTGTAATGGAATAGGGTTTCTTCTTTTAATTTGAATGATTTAGAACTATTCATAAGAAATATTTATTCTTCTTTAATTTCTTCTTTATTTTCTTAATCATGAAGTTCAACTGAAAAAAAACAATATTTACGAAATTATCATATATACATACATTTGTTAAGGATAATCTATATTCAATATATATTTTGAAATGAACTATTATCTTCTTATTATTTTTTAGAAATTTACTTACATCAGTTGGACAAATTCTATCTTTTTATTCTTTCCTATCCATTCTCTTCAGTCCTAAATTCACATTCATTTTGGATAAACAAATAAACAAATTTGATAAATCAATTTTCTTTGAATGTTTACTTTTGATTGACTTTTCTTTAAATCCAAATAAAATGCCTGATGTTTCCATTCTAACTTTTTAACTCCTACTGGCCTAACTATCTGTGCATTTCTACCTGCGCACTGTGCAGTGTGCATAAACTTTCAAATCTTACAAACTATAAATATACATAAAACATGAGGAAATAAATCACAATATTATTTTAATACACGCTTTATATTTGATATTCATTTCAATATAATTTTTTGAAAAATATTTGTCAAATGTGTTTAAAGAATATTGTATAGATTATTACCTAGATGCTTTGCTTAAGGTCTTAAAACTTTTAAATAGTATTTTGATCCTGTTACAAAATTATTTTAATCTCAATAACCCAATTTTTTTTGGTCATTTAGCAATGTATGGTGCTTTTACTGTAAAAGAAATTAACAAATGAGTATATTTTTAGTCCCACCTGTGAAATCAGTGATCAGTTAGTGATATCTTAGATATTTCTAGAATATGATTTTTTTATATTTTTTAATTATTTAATAACAAAATATATTATTTTTGAAAAATTGAATTACTTATTGAAGAAGTTTTGAATTCAAAAGCGATAGTTTGGTTTAATGTTTTAGCACTTTCTGCTATAAAGAAGTATTTGTGAGAAAACTCATAAATCTAATAATCAAACTTTTCATTATTATTAGAATTGCATGAAGTATTTATTGTATTGCAATATGTTTTGGGTGAGTTTTAAGTACAGTGGTATGCGATTATATCAATACAATAAAGATCATTTTTTATTTAAATTTTTATTAAAACAAGCTGCTAACAGCATGGATACACAAAAATTTGAAGTCAAGAGAAGCCATCAATTAAAAAGCTTCTCTTGATTATTTGTAAACTTTCGAAAAAAGCTTGTTAACAATCAAAACTTAAATAAGAAGTCGTCTTCTGTGTATTGATATTGCTTACCCCTGTAGATATTTACTGGCGAGAAGTATTATGTGTCCCATAATCTTTCACGAACCATGTACTTGTACATACATTTTTCGTTTACAATTTTCATGTGCTGAATTTTGTTTTGTACGAACTTTTTAATACAGTGACACAAATTTCACACTGCACAATTGCCATGTCTCATGCTTATTGGACTTTTAAAGTTTATAACTTGATTCTAAAAGTCTTGTAAGAACTTTTTAATACAGTGATAACCAGAAAACAGCGAAATAGGAAGACAAATTTTACACTGCACAATTGCCATGTCTCACTTTTAAAAGTTTATAACTGTTCTAAAAGTCATCTTCCTATTTTAGAGTTTTCTGGTAATCACTTTATACTACTACTTTATCCAAGAATGTACAGGGTGTCCCCAAAAAATGGGAACTGAGTAAAAACTTTCTTATAATGTGTTCTGCCTGTTTTGTACCTTAAAAAATGACAAAGATATTACAAATTTACCCCAATTACACTATATTTTGAAATTTAAATATTTATTACGTAAAATGGTTTTAAATGCATACAGAACATTTATTTTAATGTAGTCGAACAATTAAGAATTATGAACAATACATTGAATAGCAAACAGGGTTACCCACAGTTAAGACTGTAAAGACGACTTAAAATTCTTTAAAATTCAAGGATTACAAACTTAAATAAAGCCTTAAATCTTGAACTTAGTCTTAAAAAATGGCTTATTTAATGATTTGACAAAAAAATAATAAGTTTTTAGTTTTAATGAATCATAAATATAAGGAACCAGAGGATATAAAATGCGTACAATCGTCTCTGAAGTCTCATCTTTTGTGGGTAACCCTTTATCTATTTTACACATCAATATTATTTTACTATAACATAAAGTAAGTAAACAACTTGTCAGTCTTAACAATTGCAATCAGGAGATAAAGACTAAAATTATCTTATAATTCACAATTTGTCAAATATTTTAATTGAAAATGCATTATATTAGCCTTTGAGTAATTCAAAAATGAGAAAACTCTGAATATATTTTAAAAATTATGTGTTGGGATGAATTACATTTAGCTAAGGTTCAACTATAATGTGACATACACAAAGATAATATTTATCAGTGCTGAGGATTCATTTAATTTTGATGCGGATCCGGATCCTAGAACCGCTATCTAAATTAAGAGCCATTCTTAAATATTTCTTCAAGATTTCTCTTTTTTTCGATGTACTTTGAGCTACATCTTGGTGGACCATTCAGAGATCAGGACAATTTAACAGTATTTCCCCAGTGAACACCGGAGACTTATGTTTTTAGAGCAAAAAGTTTAATTAGCATCATTAGGAGTCAAAACCTTGCGGATCCAGTGGATCCGAATCTTAAGCACTGCTGAATATAATTTAAAGATAACAACTTATCAAAATGCATTGAAAATAGTTTTAATTAAAATCAAAATGTTCCTTTGCTATCTGGTAAATAACTCGCTACAGAATAAAAAA
The DNA here is from genome assembly GCF_000591075.1 of Eurytemora carolleeae. Classification (NCBI taxonomy): domain Eukaryota; kingdom Metazoa; phylum Arthropoda; class Copepoda; order Calanoida; family Temoridae; genus Eurytemora; species Eurytemora carolleeae. Next base: position 3,062 of record NW_019398475.1, read on the forward strand.
AAACTGTATATTTAGACAAGCTAAGAGAAGTAAAAAGTGATTTTCCCCTGCATGCCCTTTACAAAGGGCAAAATGATACTGCTTGTTACGAGGTCTTTAAGCACAGGCATCCACGTTGCACACTCTATTTATCCGAAAAAAAACCGGATTTTTATATCAGCATAAATGTCAGTTTCCGTGATGCATTTACTATATAGTCTCCGGCGTTTGGATGGAGGGATGGGGGGCGACTCTGGAAAATTTCTGGATTGTTGGAAACTGGTTTCAGGATCATGTTTGGGGTCAGTCAGGTGTACGAACAAGCTGGCGGGTTGGGGAGGCTGCAAGGAACAAATTTGTTGCATTTATACGTCCACATCTAGTCCACTCTGGCGTTCCTGAATAAAAACTTTTACTTTTTATTTTTAAGAAAGGTTAAAGAGAGTAAAGAGAGAGATATAAATGAGACGACAAATAAATCAGGCATCGGCGATTCGATTTCCTTGAGTTGAAAGTTAATTTCTTTTTCTACTATTAATTCCCAAGTTGATAATTTTTTTGCGTAAAACGTTTTGATGATTTAACTAAGGTCAGGGACGGAAAAAATAAGTTTTTTAAAACTCCTTTGTTGCATTTATCAATTTATCGCCCTTAACCTCGAGGATACAATCAACCACGAAGATAAAAGAAATTAGCAAATTTAATAAAAATCGGTTTATTATTGACGTTCAAGAAAAGTATTTTAAAAAATCAAAGAATTGTCGGGATGGGAGGGGTGATTTTCATCTTATGTTTAGCATTTTAAACTTTAACAAATTATTTCATTTCCCTATAAATGTCAAAATAGATCACCTGTGTACTTAGTTTTTAAATATATTCAATCTAGCTAGATATTATCAAATTTATATTTATAAAAAAACGTTTTCTAGTAAATTACCAAAAAGGAATCTTTATTAAAGTTTTAGATATTTTCTATGAGCAATACAGACGGTACATCTGTCCGACGAGAAATATTTTAGTCTCAGTATTAACGTCAAATCAAAATAGTCAATCGAATCGCAATGATTTTTACGATTTTTAGTATTTGATTTTTGGACCACCCCCATCTCCTATAAATTTTTAATATTTATGTTTTATTATTCTAGGGTTTGGTTAGGTTCAGAAAATTTCTGGGCCGAGCGCTGCGGCTAGAATGGGCTAGGGGCCGATCACTGCGGCTAGGGGGCTGAGCGCGGACGCCGGCGCTGCGGCCACATGATTAATTATACAAAATGTACAAAATTGATAGGAGGGGGGGGGTCCGATGCTAACGTACTTTTGCACTAAAGTCGGATGATCAGTAACACTTGTGGCCGCAGCGCTCGGCCGCCTAGCCTGTCCTAGCCGCAGCGCTCGGCCCAGAAATTGTCTTAATCTAACCTAACTCTCAAATAAAACGTTAGTCCGAATGAACGTTAGTGCGAATGTACGTTAGTCCGATCAATCATTAGTGCAAACGATACGACACCGGGGGTCTCAAAATCGTTCTCTAGGAATTTACCGGAGAGCGCATTCGAGCGGATACGGGCGTTGTGACGTATGGGTAGGGTACAGGATTCCTTACCCTATTCCAGTACCTATGCGTCAAATAAAAGTTTCTTTATTTTGTTAACTTACTGTGTATACGGATATATTTGATACGGTATAATCTCGGTAACATATATTGTCGTAAAAAATATTAATTAAATGCAATAAAATTTCCGTAAGCGTAAAGATGAGACTAGAATTGTAGAAGAGTTGTAGCGCCTTCTATACTCTAACGCATGATTAATTGATTGATTTTCGGTCGTCTTTGTTATGAAAAATCCACAGAAGCGACGATAAAAATTTTAATCAGTTATATTTATTAGAAATGAAAAATAAAAATAAAAAAATCATAACAGAAGCAAAGCTGAGGTTCTCAGCTTTTTCATGGGCGAAGACGTTTTTATATTGGTGGCGTATTTTTTTAATATGATTTATTTAATACTACAACTTTTATACCAAATCTGGCATATGCCTGTTTTGGTATAATTTCGACACAGTTTTATGTCAATTTCTCGAGACAGGAACATCAGATAGATGTCTTCAATGGTATCGTTTAAAAGCTGAGATCCTCAGCTTTCGACCTATACCCCCTTTCATTTTTCCTTTACAGTCCCTTTAAACCATTATTAACCACACTATAAACATTTAAACTAGCATCATTTATTTTAAAATTACATTGGCATGAGAATAAAATAAATAAAATTTTAAAAAATGAGTTCCATACACACGATTTTCCCCAAAACTCATAAGTGTACTTTTACATGGGATATTTTATAGTTTGTAATTTTCTTTTACTTTTATTTTAATGTTTTATTAACTTAGTTTGTGACGACAGAATTGTGCTCATTAGTTTAAAAGCTTGACTTTATTATTTTCTAATTGGTATATAATTAATTAATTAATTAATTGTTCATTATCAGTAAAATTAATTTGTTTAATTAATTAATGGCCAAACTTAAAGATTGGAAATGGTTCAACAGAATAGATTTTATTTCCGAGTTATCAAAAGACAGAATTGAATATTTTATTCAGTTTCTAATTTCAAGATTTGAAAATCAAACAATTAAAAGATTAAAACCTTGAACTTGATTAAAGTTTAGTGTGAAGTAAATATTTCAATTTACTGTTAGCGCCGATTGAAGGATTCATAACTCTAATTGGATTTTGAGATAGATAGAAAGATAGATCTTACTGCCATAATATTTCTATTGGTTCAGAAAACATCACTCAGGAAAAATGTGTAGGATGATACTTGTTTAACCTTATCCCGATTGGGCTATTTTTGTCTAATATAGATGGGGGGGGGGGGTTCCTCCCCCCCATAATTTTGAGTTTTGATAGAGGAGTGTGACACATGGCCCTAGTCCAACATTTCCAGACCTTCTCATGAAAAAAAATTAGACCTCTAACTTTAATGGTTAGGGTGTAAGGGAGGATTTAAAAAAAGGTTAAAAAACATTTGTGAATGGAAGTTTAAGACTTTCAACTCAAGGATGTGTCCTAACATGACTACAGACGTAATTTCAAGTCACCTTCCATTTATGTCCAGAATACATTTGGAAGATAGGAAAACGCTGGTATTTTAAAATCATCAATCAGATAAAGGTTTACATGTGTTACCATTGGGAATCGAGCATGGCCCTCTTTAAATGGAGGATCACTTGAAATTATCGTCGTGTATTTGACGAGCTTCAAAAATAGACATGTTTTGGGACCCTTCATAAAATGAGTTAAAATTCGGCAAGGCAAACCACTTTTGCAAAGATGTAGAGATTAGAAAATTATAATTTGGGGCGAATTTTTTATTTTTTTTTATGTTACTTACAAAGTGAGTAAAACAGCGGCATTAGCTTTAGTTTAAAAACCACAATGAAAATGATTTCAGGGTTCAAGCTTGGGGTTAAACATAACAAATAAAGTAAGAAAAATGCTAATTATTTTTTAACACAAACAACTCAAAATAAAATGTTATAACATTTTATTTTTAAATCAGTTTTTTAATCTGTTCTAAAGTTTCATAAAAATCAATTGATGAATAAAGCATAACACGCATTTTCAAATTGTTAAAATATTTTTGCATTTTAGTAAGTATCAACATTTCTAAATTTTTCAACCTAAAACATGAACCATCCCAATTGAAGTTATGATTTCAATTAGTCAAATAAACATAAAACACAACATTTGTGTTGTGTTCACAGACCCGTACTCCACTTAATAAGTTGATTTTTTTGCCATTAGTAAATTATTTGCTTTATAACAGAAAATGCATATGTAAAATTTCTTAAATATCGTATTCCTTTTCCGGAGTTTTAATGGGTTTAATTAAACAATGGCAAATCAAAAACCTTTAATGTCCAAGAAGCATTTATAAGATTTAAATTTTCACTGATAGCTAGTTACAAATACACTTTAGCTAGGAACTACGTTTTTTTTTTCAAAAATACTAATCCCTATATCTTTCCAACCTGATGGTTTTCAACCTTTTATATTTCAATATTATTGGCCACGACATCGGGTTACAAAGATATAGTAAATGAAAATCAGAGTTTGTGGCTTTTAAACTCATTTCCTTTAAACTTGAAATGAAAAACCATTAGTCTTTGCTGTCATAATCATCAGTTGAATCTCTTACATTGATAGATTAGAGACGTTTTGAAATGTTTTGATTCGCAGAATTATTGTTACACTTTTGAAATTAAAACTCAGCCCTCATATCCTAACGTTTTATGAACAATATTTTCATCAGACATATATCTAACGTTAGACTTATCAATTTAGTATTCAGAGAAAAGTTATGAAACTTTTTGATTCACAGAATTACATTTTTTTAGTGTTATACGTTACTTTATTAAAATTTTTACTCCATATAAAAAACTTTAGTTTCCTGATTATTAAAATAATAACCCATTTCTGAAACGTTGAACTTATGGTTATGGTCAAACAAAAAAAACGTTACATTTCCACAAAACTATAATGTTGGGGGTGTGTTCATAGAGAATAGAATATATATATTAGAGTGGAATTTAAAGAATCTCTCGGTATGAATTTTTTCAGTCCCTTTCAGTCTGAAAGAGAGTTCAAAGTGTACAAATCATGTAAATGTTCACAAATTATATACAGTATGTTCCCTAGAGTATCCATTTCCAATTTCAAATATTTTAAAGCTCTTAAATAAACTTTATAATGAATTAGGTGAATAAAAGACATCATTTTATTTATAGTTATAACGGAAAATCATCGTTTGTAAAGTGAAAGTGAAGTAAAGTGTGAAGTCTATGTGAAATGATCATTGGTCAATTATGACACCAGCCTACTTCATAATTTGGTTTTCTTTTAACATTAATTTTAGATTTTCTATAAAATGATATTCCAGGGCCCAAAAGGTTATATAGCATAAATATCTAAAGTACACCTTCAGTATGGAAACAGGCCAAAATGGCCGTTTTACACTTTTTTCTAGTAAATTCCCCTCTAATATATATTCTATTCTCTTTGGGTGTGTTCCTCTAACGTTATTAGGAATCCAATATTTGTTAATATATAAGTATGTGTCGCCAACACGAGGAGTTGGGGGGGGGGGGGGGGGGGGGGGGTTGAGGTTAAGGTTGGTAAAAATCTCATTGCTTTCTCTTTAAATCATGCAAACTTTATGAATTTCACCGCTAGAGTTCTCTGCTGAATGTTGTGTTATAAATGATTAGTTTTATGCATTAAGAATATTAGGAAGCATTAAATAAATTTTAGATATTTTGAATTTGACAAAACTTGAAGAGCTATGATAGAAATTATGAAAACTAAATATCATTAAGGTTTCATACTTGGTCCCATCATTTAAATCAGACTTAATTTACAATCATGATTGAATTAAGTATCCACGAGTTAGTAGCAAAGTTAAATATTTCTTATTTTTCTGGAAGTTACTTGCTTCTCTTGTTAATTAATACCTCTATTTTTGCCACAAACTCTTATTCCCTATATCCTTGCAACCGTTGTCGTAGACATTTGATAATCCAAACTCTAAATTCTGTTTGATCAAATAATCTAAGTTTGAAATATCAAAGGTTTACACCATCAAGTCGCAAAGATATAAGGACTCAACATTTGATAATCCAAACTCTAAATTCTGTTTGATCAAATAATCTAAGTTTGAAATATCAAAGTTTTACACCGTCAAGTCGCAAAGATATAAGGACTCAACATTTGATAATCCAAACTCTAAATTCTGTTTGATCAAATAATCTAAGTTTGAAATATCAAAGTTTTACACCGTCAAGTCGCAAAGATATAAGGACTCAACATTTCAGTGTCAAACAAATTACAAATTTGCAAAATTTCAAATATTTAATGCAATTTCAAGTTATCAAGCAAAAAATGTGCAAGAAAAAAAGTGTGAGAATTGTGATAAATTATACATTTTTGTAAAGCCCTTGCCATGGCGAATCCAAATATGCAAAAATATTTGCAAAATCTTTAAAAACTAAATTTGTATTGAAGGAAAACTGAAAATGTGCAAATTCTCTTTGAAGGCATCTGTGCAAAACTCTATGCAAAGATTGTGCAATCTACTTCCTTTAGTTTAAGACTTTAAAGAGAGCTATAAAAAGTTAAAATCCAATGACCGGTAGGAGGTCTAAATATAGATTTAGTCGAGTAAAGCCCCACTTCAAGCCTAAAGTAAGGGGCATGTGAAAGTTAGAAAAGTAAGAAATTTGAACAGCCTCAGTCCAATACTTTATGAGTTATCTCCAAAAATCGTCAAGGGGGGTCCCAGAGTAGGGTTAAGGAAAAATACAGAACAAAGTTATCATTAGATTCAGTAAGCTATGCCTAAATTTAGACAGACTTTAAAACTAAAAAATGATTTGTACACTGAAGGTGACAACAACTGGTACCTGGAAGGTAATCCCTATCAGCATATTTTATTGCATACCACCCATGGAAATCATTTATTACTGTGTTCCATCTGATCAACAGATACAGAAGACAAATACAAAGGAATTGACTCTTTGTCACAAACTCTGATTTTCTAATACCTTTATCTTTGCAATCCAATTTCGTAAACGTTAGATATTTCAAACTATGGATTCTGCTAGATCAAATAGCAAGTTTGAAATATCAAGGGTTTCCACCATTAGGTTGCCAAGATATAAGGATTAGAAAATTTGAGTTTGTGGCAACAACTCAATTCCTTTACTTTATTTTCTTATTTTGGAAAAACAACCTTTTAAAACAATTTCCTATTCTTATTCCCATAAAGATAGATTGCGCATAAGACGACATTTATATAAATGTATAGAGATGTTTTAAATATATTCCTATTATTTAGATTAACTAGGTCGGTTGTGAACATTGGCTGTTCTTATGTCATTGAGTACTTGTGGTGTACATGAGTTCTGTAGAGAGAAATTTAAGTTAATTTAGTCCTTCTCATGTCCTTCTTCAGTTCTCGTCAATATGATATATTGTTGTTCAAATAGTTCCATTCCCGGAGTTACTTTGACCCCTATAAATATGAGTTCGCGGACTGTACAATTCTTGGTGATTTTGCGTACATAAGCTATCCATGTTTATTTATTTATCTATGCTTATACCCCCTAAAGCATCTAGAGAGCACTCTAGTTTTACTCTGACTATGCTTGGTTCAAGTATGACAGTTTAAAACTAATTATCATCAGGTTTTTAGTCTTTCAGCAAAAATAAAGAAATATAAATCATCTCCTGGCAGCTAAAGAGAGAAAAATAAAATAATATTATTTTTTGGAAAAGTTTAAATTTCTAATTTCTTTCTGTTTAATAGAAATAAATTATTGCCAGTTAGCAAGGTATTGTTCAAATTTTTCAAAAGCAATTAGTTATTTTCTAGATTCATTACAATTCCTTTAAAGAAACTGTTTCGCTACTTAGCGATTTCCCTAAAGACCTAATATATATACCGTGTGGTATTTCTCAGGACCGGATCGTAAGACTCCCTTCTCTCAACGCTCTTCATAATAAAAGGATGATAGTAAGGTTCCGAACGTTTATTTCTCTGAGCCTTCAATCAATATAAGTTTAATAAACCCACAGAAAAAGCTTTGAGTGATAAACCATACGAATACAACAAATAATTCACTCAGGCATTAAAAAACTGTGGCTAGGAACCAACAAACACATATATAAATATCAATCATACTATAATCAAAACGATAAGCATAAGTATATATAAAAATAGTTACCACAGTGATCCCAGAATTCTAGACACGGCTAAAACTTGCAAAACGAATAAACATATACTGATATAAATTATTTACTACTCTGCGAGAAATCTTGCGCCTGTGCAGTCAGTCTGTAAACAGTTCCTAAACTAGTTCTTTCACAATACATTCCGTACAGATCTTCAGGGAGAACTCAGAAATACACAGGGGTGACAAGCAGACATTATACACGCAGCATGGCTCGCGTAACACTCGCCCAGCCAAGAGAAAACAAAAAAGTTCTTCTGCGCCCCGCGACTTGAGCTCCTAGAAAACCTAAAACACAACACAGATCTTTCAGAGTTTGGATTCACTTAACCTCTCAGGGTTTTTTAGAACATCCTGTCCTCCCAGGGAACATCCAACTCCAGATCCATCTCCTCACGAGGCGAATCCCTCCCCGATCCCTCAATCCTCTCATCATAGGTTGGAGTCTGCTCCACCACCTTCCTGGAGAACTTTAGAGCTGCACTCCTCCTTTTAGGAGATGCAAGCCTCACTGAACGCTCCTCTTCAGCTTCCAGGAACACGTCATCATCATCCTCCAAGATCACCACCTCCTCCGATCCA
>NW_019398476.1:0-6245 GCF_000591075.1 Eurytemora carolleeae
AAGTAAATTTGTAAAACAGAGAGTAAAGAACATAAAATTGCACTTATTTTACCGTAAGATAAGCACTTTTTTAGTTATCAATATTATCAATAATTTTGACGGACACAAAACCTAAGTTGACACGTGTGACGTAAGAATATAGCTGTATTGAGTGTGTACAAATACTACGTTGCCATCTAATGTACTAGAATCTATTTGGTGTATAATAGTTCTAGGAAAAGGATCCTGAAAATCTTGATTTCAATCTACCTTTCTCAACCTAACCTTTAATAAATGATATTATAGAACTGGAAGCAGGTTGCGTCCTGTGTATCTACTAAGACTCCTGATGTGGTCAAGTCCTGGATAGAACGGGAGAAAATGAAACAATCTTTTGCCCTGGAAAGACGGGTGGTCAAACCTGACGGAAAAGTTGAGGTTAGATCATTTTATTTCACTTCTTTAAAATCTTATCTATGAAATATTTTTAGAAGCATTAACGATTCAGAATGATATCATATAAATGCCTTTGAACATTTTGGATTAGATATCCATTTTCTTTCGATATTCAGGTGTTAATGGATGGAATGAAGAAGTCTAAGAAGATAGGGGATGTACTAGAGGAACCTACCGAAGATTTTAATACCCCTGACCAACGCGAAAACATTACGTAAAATATTTAGAATAACAAACTAGATGTATCAAAGTAATAAATTAAACTTAAGGCGGTTAAATTAAGTGGAAATATTTGTAAAAAATGAAGAAAAGTGAAAATGAAAGGAAATGTAAAATTAAGAAAGTTGATACATGGAAAGGATTTTAAGCTTGGAATTATAAACTAAAAACACATTTTCAATTACAAAATGACGATAACTGAACAAAGGAGCATAGAAGATTAAACGAAATAAAGGATTTAAGAAAAAGAGAAGTTGTTTTAAAAATATATCTTGAAAACAAAATAAAGTATTAACTATTGCGGTAAATCAGTAAAATACTTATAAATCTTAAAAAGACTGGACGTGTAATTTCAAGTGACCCTTCCGACAAAGATGACACTGCCCGATTCACAACTGTACCCTTGAAAACCCCGTCTTAAATGTGGAAGATATTTTCGTTTTTCTAGATCTAAAAATACTACTAGCTTTTGTAGAGAAACCACAACTGAAAATTGTCAGTTTTTAACAATTTTTACGTTGATATCTAATTTATACTTTATCAGACAAGGCATTGCCATCTTTGCATGGAAGGGTTACTTAAAATTCTGTTTACAGTCCCTTTAATTGATTAGAATTGAGGAGACCCTGGTCAGACCTAAACCTGAGAATCCGACGGATAAATGGCTTCAGATGATTGAAGATGATGCGGAGAAAGAGGAAAAGAAAAGGGAATCTGCAGGTAAGCACTTTAACTTTTGTTTGAAAGAGATGTTTTTGTTCCCAGGACATGATCGGGTTGTTACAATTGAATCTCGAAATATTTCTATTGCGAAAATTTGGTGTTGGAGGGGTTTTTGTATTTGACAAGATTCCAGCTGCCTAAGGGCTTCTTAGGCCTAAAATAGAAGAGTGCAGGAATTCTTGTGATACACTGGAATGACGCGTGGGTGCCTAAGAGATAGGAAACATCACACTAATTGCTCCCAATAATTTTTAAACCCAGATTGGATACCCCCAGGTATCTTTAGCTGGAAACTTTACGTAAGTGGTCGTACCTCCAGCTGGTCTGTCTCGTGGAGAGCAGAGAGAGGAGAACACAGACCGGGTAGGAGAAGGGACAGTAGAGAAACAATAGTAGTGGACGAGTCCAGGGGAGCGTCGGATCCACGGGAACGAGTGTTTAAAACGGTAATCACAATATCGCAGGGAGGCGTCAAAGCGCTGTCTCTGAAACAAGGAAGCCTTAGGTACTCATAAACATAAGCTTGACACATGAATCAATAAATCACAATATGAGCACAAGATATAGGAGTACATAAGGCCGCCATCCTGATAGGTGGTGTGTAGGCTACTTAGTATACTGCAACACATGACAGACCTAGAATAGGACTGTGAATGGGGTGGCGATAGACTCTTTCTGCTTGTCAACCTTTCCTCTCTTTATCATCATTCACTTGGATCAATCCATTTCAAGCTTCTTTCTTGTTGAGAAGAAAGCACGCACCCTTTCGCAAACCAGATGTTGACTACAGATGATTTTGAAACCACAGGTTTGTGAGAAGTGCGGGAATCAAAACCGTGAACACCAGCCTGGACACCAATCCAGTTACTAGCTGCGGACAAGTGTGCTTAACTTCAGTGATCTAAAGAGAACTGATCTCACATACTAGCCACCCCACCCCAAAAGATCTTAACCTTAACGAAACAAAAAGTAGCATTTAATTTTGTTTAAGGAAGCAAAACTTAAAAAAAACTATAATTGATAATTTTCAGTTTGTGGTCTTTCTCATTATGTTACAAAACTTATTAGTTAAAGAAAATAATTTCTTAGGTTTGAGAAGAAGGAGGCTGACCTCCTGGCCTCGCTTAGTCAGCTCGAGATTGAGAGGGAAGAGGAAACTTCAACTTTATTCCGAGGAGCCAGCCTCACAACAACACTCATGGATCTGTACATGAAATCCGTCTGCCAGGACTTCTTACATACAGCACTCTTCCCTACTATTCATAGGTAGGTGTCTACTTCATGCTAAATCTTCCCTACTATTCATAGGTAGGTACCTGCTTAGTCTTCCCTACCATTCATAGGTAGCTAATTATAAGTAGCACTCCTCCCTACCATTCATAGATATCTACTTAGTTGTAGCCCTCTTCCGTACTATAAATAATAGGTACCTACTTAGTTAAGCAGTAAGCACTCTTCCCCATTATTAATAGGTACCAATTTAGTACAGGAGAAGAAAGTTCCAAACCGTGATTTGGCCCAGACCTAATTCTGAGTGTCAGATTTTGCCAATCATGGGAGTATATTCTTAATTTATAATTAATTTTGGGGGGAAAAAAATTTCTGTTTTTTTTCATGTCATTTTGCACAACTTACCTTGATAGTTATCTTTAATTTACTGTCAAGTAGTAACCAAGGGCAAGAATATGTCATTCTCATTTTTTCTCTTTTCTCTTTTTTCCTTTTTTTTCTTTATTTTATTCTTTCTTTTTTCTCCATTTTTTCTTGAATTTAGAATATACTCTTCTTCTTGAAGTAAGAATATACTCCCCTGCCAAATGTGCAAAGATATATTTTTTAACTGTTTATATTTTTNTTAAGAAATCAGTATCCCTTGAATGGATTAAAAAGTGAAAAAGTGAAAGATACAATTTGATTATAATTCAGTTTGAATAATAGGAATGTCGATATAATGTATATTGTGTATTTTGAAAAGAAAGCCAAACAAGTGTTTTTAAAGTTTCAAATTTAATGTATTGCATACATTTATTGTATTTGATGTTTTAGTTGCAAATTTATCTGGTGTTTCTCCCATACCATATGTTACTTTTAGCTCAGTTGGTGTTTTTTTTTATACGTTCCATACGTTCATAGATTTTACGAACAGAATATATTTTACAAAAAGATTACATCTGATTATAAAAGAACGAGTCGCTTAAATATCAAATAGCCTCCAATTGTCTCCGGCATTCGACAATACATTTAAATTTCTGAACAGGAGACCTGTCACGTGTTCCTGGGCTTAATCCTCTAGATCTCCATCTTGAACTGTTCACCCAGAGAAATATAGGTAATTTATGATCATTTAATAATAAACAAAAATGTAAACAATGAAAATATTAATTACTAGGCTTTCATGGCGCTTCACTCTATGATCTAATCTTTTATAGCAATTGAACGTTTTCTCTTTGTATACATTGTAAAATAAAAAAAAAACGTTCGCGTATTTTATCAAACAAAAATTCGTGCATTTTCAAAATTTTATGAGAATTGAATTTTGTTGAAGGCTAATTTTTTTAATTTTGATCATCCATACCCTTCCCTGGTGTCATGTGAGGTCCCACACCAAATTTGGGGCCGATCGGTTCTGCCGTTTATTGGACAAAAACAAACAAACAAATAAAAAAGCAACATATATATAATATACAGTATACAGTATATAAAAGTAAGGAATCCAGGGAATACAGTAGTAGCAACAAATCCAGTGTTTGACCTTCTAATGATCTCTAATGACCTCTTATGTCCTCCACAAATAGAATATATTTCAACTGTGGCTTTTATGCATATCAAACGAAAGCTAGGAACCCAGGGAATACAGTAGCAGCAACAAATCCAGTGTATAACCATCTTATAACCTCTAACGACCTCTAATGACCTAAATGACCTTAAAAAATGAAAATGTTTGAACCATGGCTTAATGCATATCAAACTAAAGCTAGGAACCCAGGCAATACAGTAATAGCAGCAATGAATCCAGTGTTTGACCATCAAAGCCATTGTTAAAAAAATTTCATTTTTGGAGGTCATTTAGGTCATTCGAGGTCATTATTAGGTCAAACACTGTATTTCTTGCTACTGCTGTATTCCCTGGATTCCTATCTTTCGTTTGATATGCATAAAGCCGTAGTTAAAACATTTTCATCTTTGGAGGTCATTTAGGTCATTAGAGGTTGTTAGAGGCCATTGGAAGGTCAAACGCTGGATTTGTTGCTACTACTGTATTCCCTGGGTTTCTAGCTTTCGTTTGAAATGCATAATAGCCATGGTTGAAATATATTCTATTTGTGGAGGTCATTAGAGGTCATTAGAGGTCATAAGAGATCATTAGATGGTCAAACACTGGATTTGTTGCTACTACTGTATTCCCTGGATCCCTAGCTTTCGACCCCCCCCTACATCAAATGTGCCAACTCCACCATCCCCTTTAAATATATAAAGCATGCTTGAGTTAATATATAAATTTTTGTAAAACATATTTTAGAATCATTTGTACAGCCGGTCTGAATCCGATTAAGAAGTTGAAACATCTTTTTAAACAGATTGGATTTTCAATTTTCATTCAAATAACAAGGAATAACCCATTAATGATAATAAGTTCAGATTCTATGGCTAAGCTTAATGTCAACCGAAAGTTAACAACATAGAACAGATATTTTCTCATGTAATGTAAAATAAATAATATTAACCTAGGTTTTTTTTTACTTGCTAATTTTTTTTTGACAAAGAGAAATCTTGAAAATTTGAAGAAAATTCTTTTTTAGATAGTAAACGTTTGGCTGTAGTTGTAAAAGAAGAAGACCCTCAGAACGGTGGGCTTTAAACAGTTTATCTAAATCTCAAATCTCACAAAATACAATATACATGGTAAACTTTGTATCTACCATTTAAAAAACTGTGATATTTAATAAATACCATGATTATATATTTTCAGAAGAGAATGTTCAAATTGTTGTGATAAAAGAAACTTAGATAGTTTAAAAATGGCAAGTTTATGTGTAGCTTATTTTTTCTGGTTGTTTGGTGGATTTTTGGGTCTTCATCATTTTTATCTTGGAAGAGATAAACAAGCTTTTCTTTGGTGGTGCTTTCCAGGAGGTAAGTTGATACAGTAAGTCCTGTTTAACAAGGGGGGGGGGGGAAGTCAGTGACAAACATTTTTCGTCCGAGCCACCTCGAAACCTTCGTCCTTCCTACCCAGGGTACCCAAGACTAATTTTGCATTAAATTGGTCGAGGGAAGCCGTCTTTAAATAAAAATTTCAATTTTCCGAAAACTTCGCAGAGCGGGTGGTTATTTTACAGAACTGTCCCATGGGAAGTTTCGTAATTTAACCTTCCTCTGTTGTGGGAATCATATGTCGGTAATGGTGGTCAAAAGGCGGTAAAAGTGAATAATTCTTGAAACAAGTTTTTTTTAAGTAATTAGGTAATTTCATCGAGGGAAGGGAGGTGACCTAAACATCTCCACAGAACAATAAATGACGTCACAGAATGGATTTGCGGAATCCGTGACAAGACGCTTACCCAGAGGTCTCTTGACCCATGTCTTTTTTTTCATTTATCTTTTAATAAAGTGAGACGTTGAGTTATTTTTAGGTCTAAAATCAGTTGTTTTGAAAGTTTATTGTGACAAACCTTTCCTCTTTTTAAATCTTGATGACTTTTGAACTTCTCGTATTTTAGGATATTTTGGTGCTGGTTGGATCCGAGATCTATGGAGAATACCAGAATATGTTGCAGACTGTAATAATGAGCCATCACATGTCAGGTAAGCCAGCCCCCTTTTTACATTGGGGGTCTTTCATGATCTTAGTGGATAACCATCTTATA
>NW_019398476.1:6837-8984 GCF_000591075.1 Eurytemora carolleeae
AATTTTAAACTGGTACTCAGTAAAAAAGGGTGAAATATGCCGCTACTTTCTACCACGATTCTGTAAAAAGTGTGAATTTTAAACTGGAACTCAGTAAAAAAGGGTGAAATATGCCGCTACTTTCTACCACGATTCTGTAAAAAGTGCGAGTTCTGAAACTCAGTAAAAAAGAAATCTGAAAGTAAACGTTTAGACCAACTTAAACATCTTATGCGATACAATTTTCACAACGGGAAACATTAGGCAGGAAAATCAAAATTATAATAAACTGGATGGGTATTCCAAAAAACATAAGAGACCAAATTCATTCAGATTAGTATAAATTTCTTTAAAAAATTGTTAAAAATGTATAGAAATACATCTAAAATTCTTATCTAAGATATGAATCACTTTGGATAAAAATTCAAACCTGTTTTTGTACAACATCTATTCCCTCCAGTGAATTGAAAAACACTCCGGTAGAATTATTAATTTAGATTTAAATTCAATGCTCCCTGATATGAATAGTTTGTACTTAAACTAAAAAACTCCGGTACAATTTATGTTTTGGTAAAAATTCAAAGGCCGTCCAGTAGTCTCCAATTATTAAAGAAAACTTCAGTCTCTTAATCCTTTATGGCATACTTTTAAAGGATTGCATAACTATTTTTAAATACATAAAATAACTTAAAATTTTGCCATTATTCGAAGAGAAAACTTTTAGTCTAAATGTAATTTATTTATATTTAATTTTTATAAATAATTTAAGTTGTTGGAAACATGTTTGGTTTACTCCCTGGAATGGCAATACCAAACAAAGAAGATTTAGGAGCAGGTATGTATCTATGGAGAATACCAGAATATGTTGCAGACTGTAATAATGAGCCATCACATGTCAGGTAAGCCAGCCCCCTTTTTACATTGGGGGTCTTTCATGATCTTGTTCATTTCATTTCATATTAAATGTATTTTTTGATAAAGTGGAAGTAAAGTTTTTATTAAGATTTGCATTTCAATTTAAGAAAAAGTAAAAAAAGTGGATGGAAGGTTCTATTGGTGATAAAAAAAAATTTCTGGGGGGAGGGATAAATAATATTTAGTGCTTGGCTTAATTGATCACTTCATTAAATAATTTAAAAAGTTTAGCTTATTTATTAATTGAAAATTGTCCTATTTTACTCCAGGAATGTAGGACAAGAGCGTCGGCCTCAATTTCGTTAAATGATGGGCTGTCTAGTCAATAATAATAAGCAATTTTAGATCCATAAAAGAGAAGATGAAGGAGCAGGAGATCCCTGCCTGGAAGATGGCCAGGTGGTCCGGGATGCTCGGTAACAAACCAGTTTGTATTGATGAACGTTGTTTGGATTAACTATTTATGACATTGCCATTTAAAACTGAATTTCATACAGAGACTGAAGTTTTCTTTAATAATTGGAGACTACTGGAGAGTACCGGAGGGTTCTAAATTCAGTGGAGAGAAAATTATTTCTACTAGAGAGCTTTTAAATTTTTAACAAAATATAAATTCTACCGGAGGGTTTTCATTCCAATGAAGTAAATGGCATTTTAAAATGGGGAGCATTTGAGTTTTTACAAAGAGCAAAATTCTACTGTTTTTTTTTACTTTATTGGATGGATGTTCTGTGTGTACTTAAAATGTTTGAATTTTTCCACGTTGTGATTTATATTTTACCTGGTTTTCAACTATTGCTTTTCTTAACACTACTGGGTAATGATTCCATTCTTTTTTACTGATATATCTGCAAACCTATATATAATGCACTCTTTAAGATATTAACAATAACAAATTTGCCAATTTTTTTTTTAAGTGGCAAATTTCTAAAAATTACAAAAAAAACTAAATAATTTTGAGGCAACACTTTTTAATTCTGATCGACAAAAACCATCCCTGGGGTCATGTGTAGAGTTACCATAGATAATTTGGGCCAGATTGGTTACGCTGTTTATTGGATATAATCAAACGAATGTTAAAAACCGTTATGTTTTTAATAACCATTTATGTAAAAACAAAGAATAGAAAATAAAGATAACGAACGGAATGTTCACTTCTTAGCTAAGAACAAAGAAACTAAGTTTTTGATACAAACTCAAATTTGCTAATTTCTATATCTTTGCAACCTGACGGTGTTAACCTTGGATATTTA
>NW_019398476.1:9446-11433 GCF_000591075.1 Eurytemora carolleeae
GGTTGTTCTATCACATGTTTCTGTTCACTTCACCTTAACATGGGGTTTATTATTTTTACAGATTGATTGATTGAATGATTGAACTAATGTCTGTATTCTAGATGGAAAGGAAGTATATTACATCCTTTGATTGGTTGTTATCTAACCCTTCCCCTCTTCTTCTTCGGGATCAATCCAGGCTCATTATCTACTCTTGTTGGTATGCATTTTTCACTCTTATTTATGGAAGGGACTGTCATAGTAATTTTATAAAGAATTTCAAAATGAACGATGCAGAATTGGTGAGATTTAACAAACTATGCGTATTAATCATTTTCGTGTTTTTAAACCAGAAAAAAAGGGTTTTAGGACATTGTTGTGTTTTATTTATGCCATTTTTATCAACAATACATTTCAGTTATATTTTTTTAAATGGACTTATGAAAATTAAAGTTTAAAAATTTGTTGGAAATGATTTTGTTCAGGAGCATATTGTTTCCGGCGTAGATGGCGTGGTATTGAACGTGAGTGTACACCTAGCTGGAGGCGTGTACTGACCCTTGTTGTGTGTGGTCTCCTCTATACCGGGCTGTGGTCCAGCTACCTCTACTACAACGCCGAGGTGGTCCACAACGGGGACAAGATCAAGCTCAGGGATGCCGTTGGAAACTTCCTCAAGTCTCCTCTTGCCCAGGTTAAAACTCTTTAAAAGGTTTTTATAGGGGTGCTAAAACTCTAATAAACACTCTAAAGCTAAGGGGAAACCACAAATAAGTTGGGCACCTGCATGATTTTCCCCTAAAAATAATTCAATTTCACCAAAAATCAATGTTGATACGGGAATGTGGGAATGGTTTAGAAAATACATATCTCTAATTCTGACTATGGGTTTTAGGAGTTCTAATATATTTTAAATATTCAAACGAGGAATCACTTTTAGAACTGTTTTCTTACCGATACTTGTTATTGTTGATATCTTACTTTCCTCTAAAAGTTAAGTATAAACATGCGTAAAGCCTCTTAAAACTATTTATAATCCTCTTTTGATTATCATATTTTCAGGAGTTTGGTCGAAGTCTAGGAGAGCACTGGAAGCATATGAAGGAGCAAGGATTCTGGTCAACCTACACCCGCTTTATCGACAGCTTGGATCCATTTGGAGAGAAAAATGCGCTCAAGGTTCGGATATTATCAAACTTTGAGGCAAATCGGTCAAGGGGTTCCTGAGTTATGATTAGCTTTAAAACAAATAAACAGATAGACTTAAAACAGATATATTTATATTTTTCGTTGATTCGTTGATTTGTTGATTCGTGGATTCGTGGATTCGTGAATTTGTTGATTGGTTGATTCGTTGGTTTGTGCTGATTTGTTCATTTGTTGATTGATTCCTTTATTTAGTCACTAGTTGATTGATTGATTGATTATTATTAACAGGTTCTTGGATTACAACCAGGGGCTACTCAGGAGGAGATCAGATCAAAGTACAGAGAATTATCAAAACAATGGCACCCAGACAAGGTACAATTTAATAAGTTCTTTAATCCATCCATGGAGCTGTTGTGTGTAATTTTTAATAGTAATATATATTTCATGAATTTGGATTTGATGTGAACTTGGTGAAATTCATATTATTAGTTCTATGTTATTGAATTTGATTTTATTTGGCTTTGATTCGATTAAAGTTTGTATTTGTTTTGATTTTGTTTTGATTTATAATTGGAATTTATTTGATTTTATCGATTCTGTATCAATTGATTTGATTGCGGTTTGGGTTTTGATTTTGAATTGAACAAAGTTCAAATCTTATTTTAATATCAATGGTCCAAAAGGGAATATTCCAGCTGTCGACTAAGTAAGGCAGTTAGCTCTACTTGTGATAAGTGATCTGGCAATAACTTTAGATGTCCAATTAGTGAAAATGGAAAAAAGGCCTTAAAATAAAGATTCCTGGGATAAATTTTTCCAAGAATAAACAGAAATGTAAAAAATGAAATTGTAAAACCTC
>NW_019398477.1:0-10450 GCF_000591075.1 Eurytemora carolleeae
ATATTTTTTTTTTACTTTTTTGAAAATAGTTTTATATTTAAGTATGAATAGGAATATAAAAATGTTTTATTTAATATATTAAGAAATTATTTATGAGCCCTGGGTAGAGGGTACTTTTCTCTCCATTCTGATTGGATGCGTAAAAAGCGCGGGTGGACGTACCGGGCTCCTGGGTATATAAAGTGCCGCGGCCTGAATTGGTTATCAGTTCTAGTAGTTAGTTTTCAACTTCTGTAGAGTAGGAGGAAGAGGGACCACTTTCCTCTGCATTCTGATTGGATGGGCCAAAAGCGCGGGTGGATGTACCGGGCTCCTGAGTAGGATTTCAGTTGGTTAGTTCTCAACTTCTCTTGTAGTTACATCAAGTTGTACCACAATATTCCCAATAATTCATCAATAATCAAGCTTCCCAGGCTCTCAACTCTACAGTCCAGACCCTCAGCTTTTCAGCTGAATCAAACTTTTATTGAAGATGAAAGTGAGGTTTGCAAGCGAAAATGGGAAAGGAGATGAGTTTAACTGTAATAGCTGTTCAGTTAGGTAAACACTTTATTTTTCATTTTAAATTCATTTTAATTCTTTTCTTGAAAGATTAATTTATTTTACACATGTTCTAAAAGATTGTGATAACCAGTTCAGTAAAAATGTTGTATCTTATTTTAGCTAGTGAAGAAGAGAAATGCCCTAAAATGCACTAATTAAAATTTTGTTTAGAAACCGCTTCAAGTCACTTAAAGAACTTCAACATCATCAGGATCAAGATCACAATCAAGAATCTGGATATGAAACACTTGAAGCCGAAGGTAATGGCTTTTAAATATCAAAGTTCAACTAGTAAAGGCCTTAGTATAGGTATAGGGTTGAAATGCATGTTCATAGCCAAATTTTTCAAGGCCAGCTCACTGAAGAAAGTTAGGACTGATAACTTCAACAGTTTGGGTTGAAAAAATACCTAAAAAATGTTCAAAAAAATAATCTACACCCCCTCCCTTGGCCTGTTTATGAATAAAGATAAGATAAAATATTTTTACAACAAAAAAAAACTATAGAGATGTTTTATACTCTTGAAAGAATCCAAATCTGTCCAGTAATAAATAATTTCATAGATAATTCAAAATAAATTTTTCAGTTGATGAACCAGCCTATGACGATAGTACATTTGATACAAGTTATGATACAGGCATTATGATTTTGCCTATAAAAAGAAGTTGTTCGAGATGTGGCAAAGTTGCTAATATTATGAAGCTAAAAGCCCATATGAGGTAAAGAAAATTTTGTATGGACTATCATATTTAATTTGCTTGTCTGTCTGTTTGTATCCAATAAACGTCAAAATAGCTGAACCAATTTCCAGCCAAAAGGAAAATCATTTCGCAGGAATATTGCATATTTCGCGAAAATTTTCGATATTTTGCGAAATTTCGCTTCAATCTGTTACGTGAAAAAATGGGAAATTTTCACCAAATAAGTAATGCAAAAATGTCGCAAAAACATGCAAGAATGTTGCAAATTTTTTTTTGCAAAATGTAAACTTTTTGCATTTTTTGCGAAACTTTTTGTTCGCTGGAAACCCTGCAAACGAAATGTTAATTGGGCTGAAATTTTGTGTGGGACCTAGCATGATTTCAGGGAAGGTTTAGGGGTGCTCAGAATTACAAAAAATTGTATTCAAAAGCTTTTGGTTTTTGTGAAATTTTAAATACCAGGCTTTTAGGGCCCATATCCTCCTACATCAATTGGGACCATTTTCTCTTTGTACAAATTGTAAAACTAAAACAAAAAAAAAGTTTGCTGATTTTATAAAAAAAAATTGTGGATTTTCAAATTTGTTTGAGGCAAATTTTTGACATCCATTAACCTTCCCTGGGTTACATGAGGTTTCACAAAAAATTAAGGGCCTGATAGGTTAGCAGCTTTTTTATTTGCTTTTGTTTTAAACTGTACAAACTGCACTGCAGTGTTTTATCTAACATTACACCTCTTTTAAATCTGAGCTGGGGGGGGGNGGGGGGGGTGTTAATGAAAAATAAAGATTTTGAAAAATAACATAGTGTTGATAAGTTGGGCCAAAATTTAATATAGGGGATGGGGGTCCAAATAGCCTACTCTACAGAAAATCCTATTACTATTGCATGCCAATTGGCATATTAATAGTTTGACATGGATCTCTAGCCTTGATTAGTGTTGGGCATCTTTTTTTACTTGGTTTTTAACATTGAATAATGTTATTTTGCATTCCATTATTCAAATTGTTACATAAATAGTCTCAGTTGATTGCATCCAGCATAAAGGAACTGAGTTTTTGTCACAAACTGTACTTTTTTAATATTTATTTCTTTGCTTCCCAATGTTTTAGACCTTTGATATTTCAAACTGTGAATTCTGTTAGACCAAATAATCTAAGTTTGAAATATCAAAGGTTCGCATAATCAGATTGTAAAGATATAGGGATTAGACAATTTGAGTTTGTGACAAAAGCTCAGTTCCTTTGGCTCTTATAGATTTATAAAAGACTGGTGAATTAAATGATAATAGTAATATTTTGAACCCCTTTGGAAACAAGACTAACCCATTGCAACTGTTAAACAATTTGTTACTTTCTTCTTCATTGTTTTCTCATATTATAACATGCAGATTATAAACAATTTCTTTAGGTATCAAACACTAATGGATATTTTGTTGCAGGATTTGTGAATATCAGCCAGAAACAAGCCCAGAGACAGGATCATTTCAAGCAACTGGATTGCTGATTCGGAAGCTGCTTGGACAGAGGCCATTTTTTGCCTCTCTCCAAAACAACATTCGTTTTATTGGAACTGATGATGTTTCACAAATACAGATAACCTGTAAAGCGGATAGTTATATTACCTATAAACTATACTTTAGGTCCGTTAAATTGAAATGTAGTAAATTTACAATACACGGAAATTCCAAGAAAACATCAAGATTCCGTTTGCCCCTTACACTACTTGATGAAGAAAGTTTCACATTCACCCTAATCTACAAAATTCAAACGGATTCAAAAGTTCAGATGAGAAAGCTCAAAATGGAAACTTAAGCATCAATATTGTAAACTAGCAAGCTTTAAAAGAGGATGCTAATTTCCAATGTTCATGCTTCCATGTTCAAAATTCACATACTTTACTGATAAAACTTCTGTGTGCACTTAAGAGTATCCACCGGAAATTCCGTTTCCGTGTCCGTGGGAAATTTTCACTGGAAAAAATTCTTTGTATTTAGAAATGCAATTTGTACATAGTTCTAAAGAGAAGAGTTGGGTTTAAAAAAATCTCATTATGAACTTCATGTATCCAGAAAGTTTGATTCTGATTTAGCCTAGTGTTGTCTGGATTATGTGAATTGTATGCATTCAGCCATCTGAAACTTCATGTGGAAATTAAACATATATTAAACTCACTTAATTTCCTCAGGACTTTAATTAATACCAGTGCCGGCTTTTTTTCCTGACTAACCTTCTCCAGAATTGGATGTACATTAGGTTATGAGTCAACTAAATCCTAAATAAATGATACCCAGTTACCTTAAGGAATAAAAGTACAATAGTGAATTAAACTTTTTTCACATATCTGTTAGTTTTTAAATTACCAAAAGTTTATATTTTTCTACATGTTCTAATGCTGCATTTTGATTTTCTTAAAATTGTTCTCTTTGTTTAAATTGAAATAAAATTGTGATTAAAATGACAAAGTTTATTAAGGTTTTAGGTAATTGAAAAAGTAAATGAATGTTAGGAATGGATATAAATATATTTTTTGTTTAAAAGAGTATCTATAGTAAAGAGTATAGAAAGATTGTTTTTAATTTTTTTTTAACGATCCTTTGGTTATGAAAATGACGACAAAAAACCTAAACAATCTATTTTGAAAAAACAATCGTTAAAAAATGATTTATTATCATTTTTATAAAAATAACCATTTTCAAAAACGATCATTATTTGTTTTCTAAAAGTTCAAAATGAGTGGGTTGTTTTCAGAAACGATCTGAAAAACAACAAAGAACCATCGTTTTCAAAAACAATTATCCCTTAGTGAGAGAACTATTAATTAATGTGAGCAGAACAGATTTAGTCAAAAATAGAAACATTTGAATCTATTAGTGGAAGAACTTTCAGAATGAAATGAACTATGACATGCTAAATTTTTTAAATCATGAATTTAAGAAAGAAATTCAGTTTTTGCTACAAATTTTTTAAACCCATTGTTGTATACCTTAAGATATTTTAAACTGACTTGTTGGAGAAAATGATCCAAAATGTCAAAAGCTTACACCATATGGTTGCAAAGATATTAGTAAAGAAAATTTGAGTTTGCGGCTAAGACTCAATTCCTTTGTGAATTCTTACTCAGTTGAATCAATGGATAAATAACCTTATGTGACATTTTCATAGTAAACTCAAACCAGGTTTTTATTTCTAAAAAAAATTTTGTTAAAGCAAATGATTGCAAAACATTTTCCATATTAGTGTATTTTGCAACTTATTATTTTTCAATAAAACTATCATATTGATTACAAATGTGCACTTAATGAAAAATACCAGAGATGTTAATAGGGTGGTTATTAAAGAAAGTTTAAGAAAAGCGGCATTGGATGATACCTAATCACATTATCAATTTCAGTTCTACTTTTATTATTATTCTATCCAGGGGCGGATCCAGCTTTTTAAAAAGGGGGGTCAAAGTCTGAATAATATTGGGTATAATACCGAGCGAAACGTAGTGAGTGAGGGGGGGGGGGTGCAGGTGGGCTTAGCCCCCGCAATTTAAAAAAAAAAGAAATAAGCATTAAAAGTAAGTAATTAAGGGCTAAAAACAAAAAATTACTCTTATAGTATGTAAAAATATTTCTACCTTAGAGCTGCACTTACAATTTTTCACTCAGACATATTACTCAAAAAAAACTGTATTTCCATTTCCATTGGCATTACATAATTTCTAATTAAAATTTTACATATTGTTTAAGATTAAGATATTAACTGCAAAAGGTTCATGGGGTGTTTTTTCATGTGACTAATTATGTTACAAGTTACCCCAAAGGATGCGATTTAAGATTGTGGAGTTTTAATCTGTTCTTAACTCCTATTCTTTGTGGTTAACCCTGTGGGTTTAAATATAGCGATGGGCAATTGATAGATTCGTTTTATAGAAACTTTTAATACTTTTGGACTTTTAAAGAATTTATGAGTTCAACGATTTGAAATTGTCTTCTGTAGAAGTTTACTATTATCAAACATGCAAATTTGTTATCCTAGGTGAAAACATAAGGCAAAAATGAACTAAAAACGATAGTTTCGTGGGTGACAAATTTGCATGTTTGGTCCCTAGGAGGATGAGTACACACATTTAGTGTTGGGGTGTACACACTCACACAAAAATTGACATCTACATATTTTAAAATTTCATAGATACTTTTTTCCCAAGAGAATAGGCTGATTTGATTTAAGCATTAGTTTTGTTAAAGCATATTAAAGTATCTGCTGGAAAACAAGTGACAGTAAACTTTTAGGACACCCCTTTGGATCCACGCCTGATGCTATCTTATGTTTCTGTAGAAGTAAAATTGGAAAATTTCAGTATCCGTTTAAGATTTAGAGTAAGAATCATCATCAATCATCATCAATCATCAATCATCAACAATCATCAATCATCAATCATCATCAATCATCATCAATCATCATCAATCATCAATCATCATCAATCATCAATCATCATCAAAACTAATGTTACCAACCGATATTTAGTAAGTCAACACATCTGATATGAAATAAAAAAGAAATGTATTCTGGTTAATATATATATACTACAGCTAGTATTAAAGCAATATCATAATAAGTGGCAGAACTGATAGTGAAAATATCTAAATATACTTAATAAACCCCGTTTCCCTTTCCCATGAATTCAGCTAAATTGGAAAACAGGGTAGACTTCTTCCCCCCCCCTTAATCAAGCTAGGGGGGGGCGTGCCCCCTTGCCCCCTCCCCTAGTTGCGCGCCTGGAGAGTTGTTCCAATACTGATGCAATGTTATTTGTAGGAAGAAATTGGAAACTTTCTGGTGTAAGTTAAATGTGTATCTTTAATTTAGACACTTGTTCAGAAAAATATTAGATTTTTCATGATTACTAGGAAACGTGGTTTTTGAATTTATTATTCTTTAGAGAAAAAAAGATCAGTTACTATTATTTCTATGAAAAGGTTTTAGGTTAACTCTCCCTAAATAACACTTTTTTAAATTTTAACATATTTCCACTGTTTTCGGCCTAGTTTGATTGCCAGCAATAATTTTAATAGCGATAAGTTTCCTTTACAACCAAATTGTAAAATCATTTCTACCTCATCCAGGGAAGAACAAGAGCATTTGTGTAAGGGGGGGGGGCACATTTTGCGCACTGACAAAAAAGTTGTGTGCCCCCCTGGAGATCATTGTGCCCCCCTGAAAATCCCTTTTTTGAAAAAACATTGATACCCAAGGAGTATGGAATGCCCTAATCCTTCTTCCTTTACCCCCCCCACTCAGATAATATTATATTCAGATTGTCACTTGAAAAGTGTTCTTACCTACTCGTTTTTATATCATATATATATATATATATGATATATATACAATATACATAAAAAGATCAAGATTATTAAGAATTCAATTTTAAAAAGTAAGACATTTCTCTTTTAATATAGTGAAATTAATATACATAGTCTTGTATATGCTAAAAATTCAACGCAACAACTCAATTATCAAATATTCCGAGATACGGTTTTACAATTTATTATTATTATTATACACAAATACGTAGAAACTAAAAATACTATATGATCGATGGAAATGAATAATGGAAGATGGATGCTCAGGGTATTCCTCCACCTCTCATCGAAATGGTTGATTTCCAACTGTCCCACTCCGGGAACCCTCGCTCCACCCTAGCCTGGATCTTAACCCTACCTCCCCTAGCTTATCGGGCCGACTCTCCTGCGCCCCGCCTTCCAAAATAACGGTTGGCGTGGCTTGGGTTATATTTAGATTCTGTTTGGCTTGTTCGAATTATCGCGTAAACACAACTGAAACTGTTATAATTCTAATGTCTGTACAAGGTGTGGGGGGGGGGGAGGGCATGACCCCTAGATAACTATGATCGCAGCGATCTTAAGATCCCTTGAGCCGCTGATCGTAAAAGATCAACAAAATCACAACATCATTACAATAGTACATTGACGACAAGAAAATTTTAGAAACTAGAAATTAGAATATAAGCAAAGTCAATATTTTTTTCAAAGTTTTGCAGAGTAGGTTTTCTAAACATTTAAAAAAGTTACATCTTTTTCCTCTTAGTGTAAAACTGTTATTTATTATTGTATATGAATAAAAATCAATAAAGCAATGCACTGAGTTTCTCAAATATTCTACGAGTCGGTTTTTCTTACGATATATTTATATACAAAAGATACAAAAAATACAAACTCTAAATCGAACGATACTTATACAAACTAAATATTATGAATCAAATCAGTTTCATCAAATAGGAGAATTCTTCAAGGGAACCTAACAAATAGGGAGCTGGTCTTCAACTAACTGTCCTCCTTCGATTTTGCTCCATCCTAGGATCGCATTTAACCCTAGCTACCCCGGGGTTGTTCCGCCCCCTCCCCAACGCTTGGGTCTTCAAGATAACGGAAAATTCGGCGTCGCTTGGGTTATTTATAGAATCCAAATGTAAACTCAAATAAATCCGTTAGGATTCAAAATAGGACTCTAAAGTCCAACCGTAGGGTTAAAGCTGGGGGGGGGGGGGAAGGGGGCATGATTCCCCTTGGTAGCTATGATCTCAGCGATCCAAAAAATCCTTGAATTGCTGATCGTAAAAGATCAACAAAACTCGCCCACTGTTACATTATGTTACCTAAAATAAATTCAGTTTTTTACAGATCTTTGTAGTTAATGTAAAATGAATGACTATAATGAAGGATATAAAACAAGGTGAATACTGATAGGTAGGAAATGAATTGCCTTTATTTGATGGAGTTCTTAAATGCCAGAAAAAGGTGGAAAATGCAAATCAAACCCAACTAAAACCAATAATTTGATATACATCATAATATATTTATTTGGGGGAGGAGGGGGTAAAAAAAATTTGGCGCGCTCATCCAAATTAAAAAAATTCCCCCCCCCCCTTACAGAATCCTTATTTACGCCCCTGTCTATTCTATTCTATTCTAGTGTTTCCTTGCTAAAAATCAAGTATGAGAATTCTCCGTCTGTATACACCTTTACTCACCCGCATCGCCAACATTTTCCTTATATATATATATATCTTCTTAAAATAAGTCTAGAACATTTTCTATTGGTAATTAAAATTGGTTATTGCTGGACACCGTGTTGACATTTGACATGACTTTATATATATATATACAGGGTAAGTAAAAACTATGATTAGTAAAAACTATGATTAGTCACTAGTGTCTTCATGTAAAATATCACACTTTTTTTCTTTTGTAATTTAGATGTTTGAAATATTTAAAATATTTTTGTAAAATTTTTACGGGGTGGGATGGGATTCCCTCAAAGGTTGAGAAAAAATCCGCGAAACTTGATTGTTCTCAAAACCAAAAGGGCAGAAAAGCAAAGATGATAAAATATATCATTTTTATCATCCTTAAATTTCATAAAGATCGGATGCATAGATTGTTGGAATTAGAGTAGTGAAATGTCTTTAAAAAAATGGAGGACATTTAAAATGATGTGTAATTTTAACTGCGTTTTTTATGAGCGACTAAAAATTAATTGCATCGAGTACAATCAATTTTTGGAGATATTAAAAAATATCTTTGAATTGGTCGGAACCCGATCTTTATAAATTTTAAACAAATTGCTTATTTGTAATATCTCATGCTTTGTAGTTGAATAAATATATGAATGAATGAATGAATTGATATAAATAGTCTAATACAACTTTTTTGTTTTTGTGCTCTTTCAATTTTGAAGAAAAAATCACAAAAAATTTTTAAAAAATTCTTGAACAGACAGGAAAAATATCATATGTGAGAAATTCAGAAGGGAAAATGGATTAAAGGAGACAACACTGATCACACTTTATTTTGACTCACCCTGTATAACAGTATACAGAATATATATTATATATATTCTGTAGCAGAATGAAAGCACGGATAAACTTTTCCGTTGCCAAAGAAAACTGAGTATAGGCTAAACCCCCCCCTCCCCCCCCACAGACACAGTACACACACGTTATGAAAAGTCCCAAGTGTTTTTTTCCCCTGTCAAGAAGCAACATTTCATCGCACGGTACATTGAGTTTCCGCTCAGTCTCACAGCTCACTGGAATATTGACAGAACCGTTAAATCCAAGTGCCTAGCTTCCCCCCCGCCCATAAATCTTATTTACTTACTTACTTACTTACTTACTTACTCAGCTTTCTTTCTATTCGGCCTCCGGCCGCCATCTCAAATATTGCTTAGTATAGACCTTATAATCTGATGGATCAGTCATTTAACTTTATAAAAAACATCTTATCCTTAATAAATTATCTATGACTTATATTTTTTGTACGCTGAAATTAACTGTAAGAGTAGGTGTTGAAGATTTTTTGAAAAAAGATCGTTTCGTTATGAAAACGATGATAAAAAATCGAAAACGAAACGATCGTTTTTAAAACTATAGCTTTTTCAAAAAGTTAGTTTTTTAACAATGGTCGTTTTTAAAACGATCGTTTTTTTAACAATCGTTAACGAAGAGAGGAAATTGACCTGAAGGGCATCTGTACTTATCATTGAATAGTTTTTAGGAAAATATCAAGAAGTTTTAGCTCCCCTACAACTTTATAAAACGACTGTTTTATAAAGTTCTTCGTTTCGTTAACGATCGTTAAAGACGACCATTCGTTAACGATCGTTAAAATAATTGTCTATATTTTTTTTTAAAACGATCGTTTTTTCAATAGCTATCGTTTTTAAAACCCAATCGTATAAAAAACGGTCAAAAATCGTTTAAAAAAAACAATTGTTTTCTAAAACGATCGTTATTCGTTTTCTGAAAGTTCAAAACGAGTGGGTCGTTCTAAAAACGCATAGCTTTTTTCCAAAAACGAAACGATCGTTTTTGAAAACAATTGAAAAACGAAACAAAAAACGATCGTTTTCAAAACCGATATACACTCCTACAGTGCCCTTAACTTGTAGATAAGATTTCATGTATATATTATTTATGTTCCCCTTACCCGAAATTAACTGTAAGTCTGTAAGAGTAAGTATAATAGATAAGATTTCATGTATATATTATTTATGTTCCCCTTACCTGAAATTAACTGTAAGAGTAAGTATAATAGATAAGATTTCATGTATATATTATTTATGTTCCCCTTTACCCGAAATTAACTGTAAGAGTAAGTATAATAGATAAGATTTCATGTATATATTATTTATGTTCCC
>NW_019398477.1:10758-11375 GCF_000591075.1 Eurytemora carolleeae
CCCCTCCAATCCCATCCCTGTTCCTCTTTCACCCCCCACCATCCTATCTATGTTCCCTATTATACCCCCCCTCCCATCTCTGCTCGCCTTTATCTATCATATATTTTCCTGAATTGAACGGTCATTAAGTTTACACTTTTGGGGGGTTATAATGTAGAAATCACGGGCAGCTGTCCTAGAAGGAAAGTACAGGTTTATATTATTGTGGAGGCCTAGAAAAATGTTGTAAATCTCGAGGCCGGTCAGTAACCCCAAAATCTGATTATTTCATACTCCAGAGGGATGGAGGTTACATAAAAATTAAATAATCATTGAAAAAGCATGAAACTATTTTTTATTTGAAGAGGGGCATTCAGGATTTACAACGGCATTTTACTCTTGAAACTTTAATCTGATCAATAATGAGGAAGATTACGTTGTTTTCCTAGCTTGAAAAGTGTTTCTGTACCAAGCAATGTGCAAGCAAGTCACAAATGAAAAAAATCAATTTTTAAAAGTTTTTATACATTTCAATCTAATTCATATTTGATCAGAGAATGTTTTTAATGGTACCGTTGTCAATCGGACATGCTTTATCAATAGAGAGTTGCAGGCGCGTAACTAGACATTTTGTTATG
>NW_019398478.1:0-11254 GCF_000591075.1 Eurytemora carolleeae
AGTTAAGCTTACACTGATGGTACAAGACCGTCATGCATTATGATTTCAATACCGTTCACACACACACAGATAGACCGAAAGACAGACAGCCAAACAACAAAAGGACGAAAGGAATTCAAATAGATTTATAAGTTCTTACATAATAGCTCATATTGTGATAAACGGAAAAATAAGATTAATCTGTTATATTAAGATAAAAGGCGAGTGTAAATATTTAAGGTACAATAAATATGATGCAATTTAAATGTTTTTGTCTAGATGCACAAAACTATTAAACTATTAAAACTATTTCTCGACTTGTCGGCAATGTTAGTGAGATATCAGTAAAAAGGGGTATTGTGTAGAAATCTACGAGCAATTATCAGTTTCTGACATTAAAAAAATGTCGATTGTCGACACTTCACGACCTTAACGATTAAGATTAAGGTTATTAAGTCACGATTGTGAATCGTTAAAAGCAATCGTTAAATGACAGTTCACTTAAAACTAAGTGAGAATCGATCACTTTAAAAAAAGGCAATACTTGTAGAAACAAGAGTTTAAAATATTTGATTTAGGTATTTAGTGCAATTATGCATTCTGAGAAATTCTAACTTTGAACAATCGGCTTGGTTTAAATCCTTTCTGCCTGATTGTTTTCATGCTTCGATATAGCCCAGGGAACGGAAAATCCGGTTTCAGAAGAAATCATATTCAAACATTTCACACGCAAAGTTTTTTATTTCTGAAATCAATTTCGAGAATGCAAAGTTTGTTAAGTTTGTTTTACATTTCATATTTGTACATAATATTTGTAAATAGTATTTGTACATAATATTTGTAAATAGTATTTGTACATAATATTTGTATCTCATATATATTATTATTTAAAATTCGGTGATGGTGATGGACCAAACCTCTGTAGAGTAAAAAGTAGATGTTAGTTCCACATTTATTGAAAATATATTTCGGTCTGGGTTGACCCTCGTCAGTTCTTGAGATTGTTTCTTCACAAAGATTATATTATTATTTGTATTAATAATTGTATCTAATATGTATATTATTTTTTGTATTTAATATTTGTATTAATATTTGTATCTAATATTTGTATCTAATATTTGTATCTAATATTCGTATCAAATATATTTGTTTCTAATATTTGTATATAATATTTGTATATAATATTTGTTTATAATGTTTGTATATAATATTTGTATATAATATTTGTATCTAATATTTGTAACCCCCCCTCCTATCAATTTTGTACTTGACCAAATTAGTATTTATTTAGTATTATTTAGGGTTAGGTTAGTTAAGACACTTTCTGGGCCGAGCGCTGCGGCCACGGGTTAGGTTAAGTTAAGACACTTCCTGTCAGACCCATGTACAAAATTGATGGAATATACCGACCCAAGATATAAAAATCAATCAATAAAAAATAATAACGTGGATACCTTAATTGACTTTAAATCAGCAACAACAATTTTATTTAAATGTACGCGCACGCACACGCAATAATCTATTTTTACACACTTAAAGAAAGAATTTATATCGAATTCAAATAAATGTTAGATAATATAATGAAAAAGTTAAGAAAATTGTTTAGTCATGTATCTATTCACTTTAATACCAAGATTTGAACACTGAATTCCGAATTTATGAATGACTAATCCGAAAATTATGCCATTTATCCACATTCCAGCTCAAACACACCCTAGTTCACCCCCCTCCTTACTCTAG
The DNA here is from genome assembly GCF_000591075.1 of Eurytemora carolleeae. NCBI lineage: Eukaryota > Metazoa > Arthropoda > Copepoda > Calanoida > Temoridae > Eurytemora > Eurytemora carolleeae. Next base: position 1,720 of record NW_019398478.1, read on the forward strand.
CAAACTGAGTAGTGAGTGAGTATCTAAGTAGTCAGCTGCGCCTGGAAACCGGTTTTTAATTTAACTAAACTTAGACAGCCGTACCGTCACGCCATAGACATATGCCGACATGGGAGGAAATAAATGATAAAATATATCTGCGGTGTTGTACCCCGAAATCCACGAAAGGGAATTGGAACTAATTTGAATTAATGATTTTATTGAAAATACTTAGAATAAAGGTATTGCAGCATGGTTTTACACTCAGAGGGGGGGGGGGGCTGTATATACTTATTAAGTTATTTAATCCCAAAAAGAAAGTCTAGATTTTGTTTAAAATATAATTAATTGCCCCGAAGCAAATGTTGCCGTGGTTAAAATTCCATAATCTGGACGGACCATATATAAATACATGCAATTCAAACTGCAGCTTGTACATCAACTTCACCCCCCCCCCCCCCGGCAAGTAACTAGAGGGGGGCATAGGGGTAATGCCCCCCTTAAGAAGTCCTCAGGGGGATCCATTATATAGTTTTAAAAAATTGCTGTTTTTCTCGAAAAAAAAAAAGTTTGCTCTTACAGTAATCTTAATCTCAAATTCAACTATAACATTTTTCAATATATAAGCTCAGATTCTTTTTATTTATTCTTTAAAAACTGCCTCCAAATTTGGATTTTTTAAATTACACTCTACACATTCTTATTCGAATTGCCCTACCAGACTTAAATTTTCCCCCTTTTTCCACACTTGTAACCCTTGTTTTTTTTTTAGAATTTGCCACAAATATTTTTAATTTGCACCTATAAATTTAATTTTTTATCTCAAAATGTTTTTTATATATACAACCATACAAATTTACAGCCATATAACTAAAAAAGGCCCCAATTGTTTTATTTTGATAGTGCGCGCTTAAAAATTATACCCTTAGTTTTAAAAAAATGCCTCTTTATAAATTTCAAAAATAAAAAAAGTAAAAAGAATGTACCCCAAAATAAAGATTTAAGATTTCCCATACACAAAATTCACCAAATTGAAAAAAAACACTCAAAAATAAAATTTGCCCCAAAAACAAAGATTTAAGATTTCCCCAGACTAAAAAAATTTCCCCTAAAATATCGTTTAAGATTTTTCCAACACAAATTTACCACAAACTGAATGAATAGAAAGATTTTTCCAACACAATTTACCACAAACTGAATGAATAGAAAGATTTTTCCAACACAAATTTACCACAAACTGAATGAATAGAAAGATTTTTCCAACACAATTTACCACAAACTGAATGAATAGAAAGATTTTTCCAACACAANAAACTGTTAGTTGGAAGGAATCCAATTAAGCAAATGAATAGAAAGATTTTTCCAACACAATTTACCACAAACCAAAAAAATCCTGAATTGGTAAGGTAGTTTTTTCATGGTAGAGTAGTTAATACACTTTTTTTGCCCCCTTCCACATTAACTTAATTACTTTTTTATCGCATCATGGTATTTTAGATCGAGGGGGCTATGGGGCTCGGCCCCCTGAATCAGTCAAATCTATGGTTTCTGGAGGGGTTCTGTCTCTGAGCCCCCCTTCTCATAAGAAAATCTTAAGCCCCCACTGGACAAATTCCCGTACGCAGGCCACTGAACCTACCTCACCACTTTACATTTCTAACTTTAGTTAAGCTTACACTGATGGTACAAGACCGTCATATAATTTCAAGTGACCCTCCATTTATAGAGTGGCATTTCCGATGTACCTTTGAAACCTTCATTTCTCCATCGTTCTGAAGCAAGGTTTGAAACTTTATCCCCTGTGATGAATACAAAACACACCTTTTATGTTATGGAGTAGACAATAGATTCGAGTATATAACTTTACAGATATTTTTCATATTTTAACAACTGTTCAAATATTTTTTTGGAAAGCAAAATATTTACAAAAAAATGATGAAAGGGATTGTTCACCTTTCAAATGCTCAGTGCTCACACTATCCAAATTTTTGGGATTTTTATCAAAACTTTTCTTTCACAATTTCATCAAAGTTTTGGTCAATGAGGCTAAAAGGCCCATGTGTGTCTGCTTTTTAAGCCACTCTTGGGCCTTGACTGTGGAACGATGGCGATTTTTTGTCCGAAACACATGCACATGCATATGCATTCTCATTTCTCACAAATTTAAAGGGAGTGACCGGCTATGTAAGGTTAAGTTGAACTGAGTATGCAGTGTTGTGGATAACTTCTTTCGGATTCATTTGAGACATATTAAACTTTTTAAAGATCTGTAAATCCTGAGTTTGAGTGCAAATTCTACGTTCAAAACTTCTACTTAAAAATTTGTTTAATATAATCTTCAGATATTTAAGTCATTTGCTGCGGCTGAATTTTTTTTCCGTTTTGATTATTTTAAAATTGACAAATGTAATTTTGAGTTGGTAAAATGCTATGTTACATTTCAGAAATCTGCAACTGCAACTTCATCAGGATGGATTTTTTGTAAAATTCCTCACAAAGCATGCAGTGCAGAAAACCAAAATTAAAAACTTTAATTAAAAATCAAGTTGTATCCAATTACTCCTTAAATTGTTCAGTTCTAAAATTAAACATGTGTGGGATACAAATAAGCCCTAAGGACCGTAACTTGCATAACCTAATCTCCCTAGGGAAACCAATCTGATAACTTTAGACACCCTAGGGACCGTAACTTGCATAACCTAATCTCCCTAGGGAAACCAATCTGATAACTTTAGACTCCCTAGGGTACCGCAACTTGCGTAACCTAATCTCCCTAGGGAAACCAATCTGATAACTTTAGACACCCTAGGCACCGTAACTTTCGTAACCTAATCTCTCTAGGGAAACCAACCTGATAACTTTAGATGCCCTAAGGACCGTAACTTGCGTAACCTAATCTCCCTAGGGAAACCAACCTGATAACTTTAGACTCCCTAGGGTACCGCAACTTGCGTAACCTAATCTCCCTTGGGATACCAACCTGATAACTTTAGACTCCCTAGGGTACCGCAACTTGCGTAACCTAATCTCCCTAGGGAAACCAACCTGATAACTTTAGACGCCCTAGAGACTGTAACTTGCGTAACCTAATCTCCCTAGGGAAACCAACCTGATAACTTTAGATGCCCTAAGGACCGTAACTTGCGTAACCTAATCTCCCTATGGGAAACCAATCTGATAACTTTAGACACCCTAGGGATCTTAACTTGCGTAACATTCTCCCTAGGGAAACCAACCTAATAACTTTAGACACCCTAGGGACTGTAACTTGCATAACCTAATCAGGGAAACCAACCTTTGATAAACATTGAGACCTCCTTTAACTGAACAATCCTTTATAAACCCCTGATTAATTTTGTTGGGTATAATTTTTACATAGTTGAGTTGAGATTTACATAATCCATATGAATAAGTACCTATCTAAAGAGACAATTGAAATTCAAGAAATTATAGGATTTTTCTGTGAAACAAAAAAAATTGTTGAATACAAACAAATCTAGATTCAACATTTTAGATGTATGCATTCTAATAAAACACATTTGGATTATTTTTTAAGATTAGATTTTTTGGACCTCAAATGGTTGATAAAACACGTCATTTAATAAACAGATGAAAATTAGTACAATAGGTATATATTTCACAATGATCTATATTGAAGCCGCCGTAAGCAAATATTTATTCCTTTTTTCAATTGAATGTTATTTATAAATGTAAACATTTCGGACCAAGTGTTACTGTGGTATATAAACCAAGGAAGTGAAGTAGCATGTCACTTCTCTGTAGCTAGCTGCAATGGTAAGACTTACATTAAGAAAGTTTAAAATTTTCACAACTAGTTTTTTGGGGTGTCTCTTTTTCTCATAGCAATTTAGCTTAAAATGTTGCTTTTTTCGTCATGTCTAAGAAACAAAATTTCAAGCTTTTCTGTTTGAAATAATGGATTTTAAAAATTTGTAAATATTTATATTTTTCTTGGCAAATTTTTTCAGCGTCTTCCAGCCATAAACATAAATAATAATCGGTTGATTTTTATTAGAAACAAATAGACCGACAAAATGACAAACAAACAAGCAAAATATATTTATGATTGCCCTCTAAATAATCTAATAAACGAAGACAAAATATTTGTATTTTATTTTATAATTATTAAGATGGTTACTGTTCTGTTTTTAACATTCCTGTATGCTGGGTTAGCCCAGGTAGAATGGTTTAGGTTACATTTCCATATTAGTTTTTATTACTCTTTTCAAAATTCAGTTTTTAAACAGATTATTCGGTATTATTTTGACTCATATGTCTATATGTTAAGAGGTTAAATTACAATATTCTTGAATTTAAATCTTTATTATTTCCATATAGGGCACAGGAAAAACTAGTTTTAGTTTTAAACTGTTAGTTGGAAGGAATCCAATTAAGCAAAAAAAAATTTCACTTGCGTATATCATTCATGAAAGTTTTTTAAAAGATACAAATAAAAATCTTTGTTTATCCCTACATTCCAGAACTATTGAAATGGCCACCATTTTCAATTATTTACATAAACTTTACTTAATTCTCTCTTTTTTTTACAAAACTAGCAGAGCGGGATTTTATTTTACCTAATTATACCCAAATTCCAGTTAAGTAAAAAATATTTCCGCTACTTTGATAGTGATATCAATTGTCTTTCCCCAAGGCGGTTAAATGTATAATCTAGGCTAAGAGTGCAATGCCTGGAATAGACATTGTTCAAGTTGAAACCGGATCCATGGAGGACATGATGGATAAAATGGAAGTCGAGCTTATCGTCAATGACACTGGTATCAAAAAAAAAACTATCTAAACTTTTTCAAAAAATAATTGTTCTATTCTTCAAAATATGTGGTACTAATATTCAGTAGTCATCTAGGTATAAAGGGACACATTTTATGATTGGGTTACCATCTAGTGTATAAAGCTGTATACATGTCAGAGTTATTTCTAAAGCCATGCCCTTTGTCTTTGAGATATAAAAAGCATATCCATTAACCTTATTTACAATTATCAAGAGGTGATTACTTCATTGAAATTTTTATGAGGAGTATTTCCATTTTCAATAAAACAGTCCAAAAAAGTAGATGTGCAGTATCATCTTTATTTTTATTAGTAATTTTCTAATTATCTACAATCTAGATAATAGGTATAGTAGAAATAGCCCTTTTTGTTTCTTCCTTCTTAAATACCCTTTGTGCGAAATATAAAGTCTGTTTTCCAAAAAGAGTGAAGTATTGATTATTTCAGAAATAGATCCAAGTCTGTTGACACCAAAAGTTGAATTTCAGTTGGTCATCAACGAAACTGATATTGTTGACCCAAACCTGTTGACCCCAATGAAACAAGCATTAGATAGAGCTACAACTGATTGTGGTTGTGTATATTCTGTGAGCAACCCAAATCCAGCAGCAGGAAGGATTGTTGGAGGATCGGTTGTTTCCCCACAGAACAAGCTTCCTTATCAAGTGTTCGTTCAGAGTTGTTATGCTACTGGTTGCAACATGTGCGGAGGCAAGTTAGAATAAAAATTCAATATAAAAATTTAATTAAGAAATAGATTGGAAAACTTGATATGTTTAGGAACCCTGATAAACAAAAAGTATGTTATCACAGCTATGCACTGTGTTGTAAGTTCTAATGTTACTGCTAGCAGTGTCTTGGTAAGCTATACTATGTAAATGTAGTGATTAATATTTGAATAATGATATTAAATGAATATATATTTTAGGTCAAAATTGGAGATTTTAGTAGGAATTCAGCCATTGAGACAATTGCACAACAAAATATTCCAGTTGCTTCAATAATTGAAAGAGATGACTACACATCAAAACCAACAAATAACGATATTGCTCTACTCCGACTCTCAAAAGATGTTGTTTTCAATGATAATGTAGTGCCAGCATGTTTACCAACAGATGCATCTAAACAGTACGTTAATGAACCTGCCATAGTGTCAGGCTGGGGTACTTTGTCATCTGGAGGAAGCACATCCAATGATTTGAGGGAGGCTATAGTCAATATTGTAGCAGACACTGATGCCACATGTATACCATACAGAATCACAAGCACAAGGATGTGTGCATATACTGAAGGAATAGACAGCTGTCAGGGAGACAGTGGTGGACCTTTAGTTGTAAAGGAAAATGGAAGGTATACACTAGTAGGTGTTGTATCCTACGGTAATGGATGTGCTAAGCCTGGATATGCTGGAGTATATGTTAGAGTAACCAGCTTTTTGAACTGGATCAACTCAAATGTTGCGGATGGATGGTGTGGTGAAAATAACCCTCCTCAACCCCCCACAACCGCTGCTCCTACAACTGCTGCTCCAACAACTGCTTCACCAGTATTAGGTCCCAAATGTGATATAACCTGTATAGGAAGATTTTCAGGTTCATATCTGGTTAATAATATCCCTGTCACCTGCAACCTTGGTATTTGCAGTTCAACAGATGGGAGTGATTTATGCCGCAGCATTAATTATCCATGTGGTGCCCCCACTACAGTTGCTCCAACACCCGCTCCCACCAAGTGTGATCTAACATGCAAAGGTAGCTGGACGGGAAATTTTAGAATAAATGGTATCTCCTCTAAGTGTTCACGCGGAGTATGCTATGCTACCAGTTCAAGTATTGATTTGTGTAAGAGTTTGAACTATCCATGTGCAAAAACAGTGTGTGATCTAACATGCAAAGGAAGCTGGACTGGAAACTACAGTATAAATGGTATTCTCTCCAGCTGCACCTCTGGAAGATGCTACGCTAAAGATGGAACTAATCTCTGTCTAAAGCTTAACTATCCCTGTGGAAAATAGAAACTGGTTTTGTGTTGTTTAAATTTATGATTTGATACATGGTTCTGTAAATTCAAAATTTTAATAAATCTTTTTTGCATTTATATCATATACAAAACAAATATGGGTCAAAAGAAAATGACGCTTGGATGCTTTAAAGTCAGTTGCAATAAAACCAATTGTACAAATAAATCGGTTGCAGTCTTTTACAATTTTTTCATTAAAATTAACTGTATTTAAAATCAGATGCATTAAGTAACAATTGCAATTAATACTCAGTTGCAATAAAAATCAATAGTGTTCTACACAGTTGGTGCAGACCAGCAATAAAATGTTATTCCAATCAAAATCAGAAGCAATCAAGCTCTGAAGCAATAGCAATAAGTTTTGATTGCAAATAGATTTTGATAGCTTAATTGAGTTTTGATTGTACTGAGCAATGATTACAATTGATTCGATTGCAACTGAGTTGATTGCATCCATGTTTGACGGCAAATGTATGTGTTACATGAAAATACAGAGACAAATGCAAATCAATAGCAATAACAAAAAGACAATAACCAATTTTTTTTTCTATATTCTGTACCATTATTTTATATTTGTAATTCCCTAAATTCTTACTGAATTAATAAGACTCAAAAAATCAAATCTTGAATTGAAAGATAATTTAGTCAAGAAATTCATGTACATTGAAGATAAATTTAAGCATTTATCAATATTGATATTTTATTTATAATAAACTTACTTTTCTGATAGCATGATGTGAGCACTTTCTGTTATGTTCTTATTCCAAATCGCACCATTTTGACAATGTCTGAAAAAAAAATTTTGTAAGGTTTCTGAAAGTTTTTTTTGAGACTTTTATAACAATTTTGCCACTGAAAAAATTAATGTGATTCTTCTAATCACATCATGTTAGTTTATCTTGACTTTTTCAAGAACTAATTTCCCCAATCCAGGTATATAAAATCTGGATCCACATTTTACTCCCATGGGTAGGGCGTGTGTGAAACTTTCACCTTGGATCCCAGTACTCTTAAAATCCCTTTATATTCTCTATCTCTGAATATTGGTCAGGTTTACTAACAAATAGAGTTTGTCATCATTGAGACTTTTATATATAATATACATCTTTACACAATTAATCTACCACTGTTCAGCTAAGGAAAGTATTTGGTTCTCTGCCCAGCTGTGATGGTCACAAGAATATCTAAAATCAGCTTGTGCTTTTTATTAGATTCTGGAAAACCATTGTTTAGCTGCTCCTGTTCAGGACCTATCTGAGAAGCCTCCACAAACTCAAATATTGAGTTCAGCTGCTCTGGTTCAGGATTTATTTGAGCAGCTTCCTCAACCTCAAATATCTCGTTCAGCTGCTCTGGATCAGGATCTATCTGAACAGCTTCTTCAAATATCCCGTTCAGCTGCTTCTGTTCAGGACCTATTTGAGCAGCTTCCTTGAACTCAAATATATCTCTTAGCAATCTCTCAATAACAGCTTCCACATTTACTGCTGGTTCATTTGATACTCCTATAGTCTGTTCTACTTTAGCTGCTTCTATTGATTTTTGGCTGCTTCTTTGTTACCGGAGCTGCTCTAGAGTCTCTGCTAGTGCTACTTTAGCTGCTCCTACAATCTGAGATGCTTCTACTGCATTCTCAGCTACTTCCTTTGCTATTTGAGCTGCTCTCAAAGTCTAGACTACTTTAGCTGCCCCTGTAACCTGAGACACTTCTACTGCGCATTCTCAACTGCTTCCTTTACAATCTGAGCTGCTCCCAGAGTCTCTGCTACTTTAGCTGCTCCTGCAATCTGAGATGCTTCTACTGCATTCTCAGCTGCTTCCTTTGTTGGACTCACAACAGGTTTGTGAAGAACTGTCTATAATGAGCAGTGTCTCCTGCATCAGGATCATCTCCTGCTTCTGCTGCTTCTATAACAATTCTTTGAAGAGCTGCTCTATAAAGAGCAGCATCTCCTGCATTAAGATCATCTCCTACTTCTGCTGCTTCTACAACAGATCTGTGAAGAGCTGCTCTATTAGGAGCAGTGTCTCCCGTATCAGGCTCATCCTGTTTTGCTGCTGATTCCACATCAGATCTGTGAAGAGCTGCTCTACAATGAGCGGTGTCTTCATACTCATGATCATCTGGTTCTGCTGCTGATTCTACATCAGGTCTGTGAAGAGCTGCTCTACAATGAGTAGCGTCTCCAAACTTAGGATCATCTGGTTCTGCTGCTGATTCTACATAAGGTCTGTGAAGAGCTGTCTATTAAGAGGTCTCCTCCATCAGGATCATCTTCTGCTCCTGGAGTCATAGGTCTTGCAGGATCACCAGCAAGATCAGTTCCTTGCAAAGGGTAATCTGGAGAGAATATGGCAGCATCTGATATCCTCAATGATGCTGATGATTCCGATGACTCTAGCAAAGCTATTTTATTTAAAACGCGTTTAAAGTAGTAAGAATTGTTTGTTCAAATAATTGTGCTTCTATACTTATGAAAATTTCATTTTGAAATTTTATGTATGAGCAGAATATTTTTTTTCAGAAAAAAAAAATTCATATTTAAAAGCAAATGATGATTAAAACACATCGTCAAGGAGTTGGAGGGGGATTATTTAAGGAAAAATTTACGTATATGGTATAATGCAGGTCGCAGGGGGCAAAAGTTCTAAACTGTGATTATGGTGCAGACCTGACACAGAGTGTCCGGATTAAGCAGAAGTATAACAAAGTTATCTTTTTTAA
>NW_019398479.1:0-11229 GCF_000591075.1 Eurytemora carolleeae
CAGGGGTGACAAGCAGACTTTATACACGCAGCATGGCTCGCGTAACAGTATCTTATGAAATATCAATGTTTAACTGACTAGAAAAATGTACAGACAGTTTGGTTTCTAAGACTATGTATACAATTTTTAACCGGTTTCGTTGCTCTGAAACAAACTAAACTATACTCCTTCTGTAGGGGCTTCACAGCTTTAGTCCAGGGTATACTGGGGCAAGAGTAAACAGAATGTGACAAAAATGTTGTGAAACACTGCCCCAACCCAGCCAAGGAACCAGAGAAGATCAGCATCATCTCCTCGTTGTAAACTCATAATCTTGATCACAAGACACTTAAAACTTTGAAGCAAATCAGATATATGCTATATGAAAAAAGGAGGGGAAAATAACTTAATAACCAAGGTTCAAGATTCTTGAGAGGTTTTAGTTCAATGTTTATCAGAGAAAAAATCACTTATACAAGAAGATTCACGATAAGTTACTTTAAGCCTTTGTCAGGCTGAGATCACTAATATAGTTCAATAGATGCCACCTCATCAGGAACCTCAAACCTGGCATCAAGCTCCTCAAGAAAAGCCACTGCATCCTGTTCTTCTATGATCTCTTCATAGGACAAGACATATCCTGTAGTCTTGCTCATGGGACCTAGCAGTCTCCCTGCTCACCAAGGAGATAGGACCAGGCAAGGTTAATCAGGAATGGGAGCAGACACAGGAAGAACCCCAGGTTTCACCTTAGCTTGAACTGCTTCTTCTGATCCTTTCCAGGCTTCTTCACCTTTGTGTGTGACCTCTTCTGGCCAGCTCTCCTCCACCAAGTAGGCAAGTCCAGAACTCCTTCTCTCCACTTGGAACGTTCCTGAAACGTCCAATCCTTGGACAGGTTAGTCAGCCACAGCACCCGAGCTCTCCATGTTGCAGTCTCCTTCTCAGACTTCTCCTATAGTCAGGTCTCCTTTGCTAAGATGTTAAGAACAGATCTGTTTAAACCCTGTTCTACCTTAACCACTCTAAAAGCAGGTTCATCAAAAATCCTCTGGAACGATAACCTCAGACAATCATACATTGAATTGTAGAACAGTCTGAATTCAACATCTCTTATCATCCGTGCAAAAAATCCCTTGAACCTCCCAGGATTCATCCTTGCCCACTCCAGGATACACCAACGTTGACTTCTCCCAAACCTCCCACACTGCTTACCAATTACAGAACAAGGATCATTGGAAGGATCAAACATCAAGACACCAGCCTGCGTTCCAGAAGGTCTCACCATTCCCTTAAACCAAGGAGTGGATCATTCCAGGACTCAACACTTAACTTCTCCAGCTTGAATCTGAACTTTACAGACTCCTTGGGAACCCGGAGAACTATACTATTGGACCAAGGAATTTTAGCTTGAGATAGAATCCCTGACTGCTTTAAAGACTACTCTCTGGCTTGGAACAGGTATCTATAGCCTCAATTAGTTACAGAAGGCCAATCTCCCAATAACTCAGCCCATAACTTGATATATGCAGGATGTTCAGCTTCCAACTTCTCCCTTGCATTCAGAAGTCTAAGAGATCTAATCATTCCTACTCTTGTCTGGGATTCTTCCTCTGCTTCCACATACACTTCTACTTCTTCCAGGGATTTCATAACCCAATCAAGGAACCAGGTAACAGCACAGGATTGATCTGACTCCAGGTACCAGCACAGCACATCTGGATCAGGGAACACATCTCTCAAGAGTTAACCTCCCAGAAGGTTATAAGTGACGAAACCAAATTCAATATCTTCTAGGGCATATCATTTCAAGGCATCAGGAATCATGCTCCATCTCAATCCCTTCAGATCATCCCCGGTTAAAACCATCTTATTCAGCAAAGTACCCATCACCTGAGTCTAAAACTAAAAAATGTGGGAATTTTGAGTTTGAGGTTAAAAGTTCTGTAAAATAATGAATAGCTACCTTAATATTAAACTTTCTCAATTTTAAATTTGAATTTCCCAGGAAAAATCTGAACCAATCAGAGAAAAGGATTTACGGAGAATTATTAGGTAAGTATCGGTATTCGGTAATCAGCTGTTTTTAAATTTTAAATTATTTACGTGACGGAAAACAAAACATATTTCCAGTCACAACAGTATTTTGGGTTTACGTGCAAACATTAATTAATCTAAAACGTGAAATTTATCAAATCAAGGTTTTTACCTTTAAATATATCATAATTAATTCAATGCCTTTTACCACTGAATGATGATAGACATATAGGGATTGCGGGATTTCAAGATTTTAACCCTGTGTTTAAATTTTATCTCGTCAATTTCGGCGAGTTAAGAGTTCAGAATTAAATTAAGTCAGAAGTGGCATTTAACAATGAACTTAAAATTTAAGTCAAAACTTTTTGTTCTTTAGTTTTAGACTCTGGACACCCATAGTTGTCATGTTCTTGGAGTGGAACTTTTATCCGGCTAAGACAGCTAGAGAAGTCAGATCTACACAACCAATCTCCAGGAAAACATCTTCCAGACACAAGCGAAAAGAACTCCTGAACTCCCCAAACATCTCTGTGGACTCCTCAGCACATGGGAAGGCATTGGAGTAAATCCAGAACCTCAGGTTGAATATCCATCTTCTCTAGTATATGCTTGTCCTTTTCCTTCATGTGAAAATCAGAGAAGTGATACATACCCAGGATATCCTTTTCCTTATCATGATCTTCACAGGTATTTGCCTCCATTTATCTTTTCCAAACCTGTGGATTACATCAGTTTCAAGTTGAGTCCAGAGTACAAGGTGCCTAGAGGATATTTCCAGGTCACCAGCCATCCTCAGAGTATCATAAAAGGTCGTCTTGACATCCTCCACGTCCATTGAAATAACTGTGGATCCAAATTAGAGTTGATCCTGCTTATACATTTCTGTAATCCAGGCATAAATCTCCAGAATCTCGGAGCTTAAACTCACACCACCGATAATCTCACAAACCTCAACTTGCTACAAAATCTCCAGGCTAAGACCTCTCCTATGTTGATACAGTTCCAACTCCTCCAACTTAGGATACTTCTGGCCATCTATCTTCTTTGTATCTTCAACTAAGATATCTAGGCTTGTTTAAACCTGACCTGCTCACTTTCTCCAGGTACTTCATGTAGAGATTATCTCGCCTGTTATTCATATGGTGATGATAACCAACCAAGGCAGGCAGCATGTTGCACTTATTAGCTTTCCTCTTCTCCCCCAAGTCTTCTCTCCTTTCTCAGGGATTAGCATGGAATTATCAATAGCATTGGAAATCCTCATAGGAAATCCACAGGTCATAGGAACAGATTTTTGTTCTCCAATCTTCTCCAGAGTTTCTCTCAGTACTCTAATTCTCCGTTCTACCCAACCTCTCTCTGAATGAGGTTTAGCATTGGATGCAATATTGATCCCTAGAGAAAATATATATACATAGCTTGTCTGTCTGTTTGTTTGTTTGTGTCCAATATACGTCAAAACAGCTTAACTTATTGGGCCCAAATTTTGTGTGGGACCACATGTGACCCCAGGAAAGGTTTATAAATGATAAAATTTTGTTTTCCAATGTACCCGAAGTGAAATGGATCACAATTGAAGCCTAGTACATTTACATTATAATAAGTGTAAGTTTCAAGATAGATGCAACCACTCTGGAGATTATATATATATATATATATATTATATCATTATCGACCATCAACCAATAAAACTATGATTATACATAATATGCAATATATCTATATTGCTTAGTCCTATCCCCATTGGGCTATTTTTGTCTAATATAGATGGGGGGTGTTTTCCAACCCCTCTCCCTATGATTTGCCTTTAGAGTTGAGATAGGAGAGTGTGATACATGTCCCCTAGTCAAATTTTTCAAGGCCTGTTCATAAAAAAATTAGACCTTTAACTTTAATTGTCAGGGTGTAAGGGAGGATTTTTAAAAAATTCCAAAAGTATGTCAAAAAAATTTTCAAAAATAGTTATTTTACTTTCAACAAATATTAACATATGACTCAAATTTGTAAGTCTTAGCCTTGTAGCCTAATTAATAAAAAAAGTGATAACCATTTCTGATTTTTTTAAACACCGACCCACCGTTTGATTGTCATCCACTCTACCCTATAATGTATAAAAAAAATTGAAAATTTGTTTACAACTATTATGTTGAAAAAGAGAAGAAGTTTTAGTTTTCTAATGTAAGCCATTTTTAAGTTATTCAGAAGAAACCACCGGTTGGGGGTCGGAAACCCCCCTACCCCCCCCCCCCAATTGTGATAGGAATAAAAGTATGTACAAAGTTAAGCCAGTAAACACAGAAGCTGTTTTTTAATTATACCAGAAAATATTAATTTACGCTAAAAATGTGCAATAAAACCCCAATCAACCAATCAAGACAACCAACTCTGGTTATGCGGGTCCAAACTACATAGTAAATTGTGATTTGTTATTTGCATTATCTCGTGCTTTGTAGTTGAATAAAAATGTGAAATGAAATATGAACCTCAAACCTGAATTTTTAATAATTTTTCCATCCGTGTAATATTCTGTAAATAGGTATGCTCAATTAAAGTTCTTTTTTAGAATCAAATCTTGAATTTGAATCTTCCTTATACTTTTTTTCGTTACGAGTACAGCATAGAAAAGTGTTATGTAAATCTTCATAATTATAATAGATTATAAATAACTAAAGCGCTTTTCTGATCAGTTGTATACTCGGCGTTTACCTACCAATTAGGGCTGGGCGCGTTAAAGGTGGAACGATCGTTCTTTGCCGAAAAAAAAACAAACGCTTAGAACGCGTTCTTAAAAATATTGGAACGATTAGTAAAAGAACGGAACGGAACGGGAATTGCTTGAAAAGAATGGTTAAAATCGTTAACGCGTTCTTTTTATCAAGAACTTGTTCTAAGTTGGGAACGCATTTTAAATCAGGAATGTGTTCTAAATCATCTAGAAATAGTTAAAGATTTTTTTATTTAATATATTTAAAAATTGTAATTTTTTTACTTTTCAACCAACTCTTTTCTATAAAACTTTTGTCTTTGATGTAATTGTCCGTTACTAAGAACGGAACGGGGGATGGAAACGTTCTTAATTAAGAACAAAACAAGAGGGATGCAACCATTCTTCAACTAAGAACGCCAAGAACGGAACGGAACGGGAAGACCGTTCTTCTACTCAGAACGGAACGGAACGGAACGGAACGATAAAAAAAAGAGGAACGAGAACGGAACGATTTAGCTGAAGGCCCTCGTTCTAGAACGGAACGGAACGATTTCAAAAAAGTCGGAACGTGCCCAGCCCTACTACCAATAGGACGGAACGATAAATAAAACGCTTTTCTGATCAGTTGTATACTCGGTGTCTACTTACCAATAGGACGGAACGACGAAGATAATGCCAACTAGGAAGACTAAGTGAACCGTATATGCTTGTTTTCTTCTATTGTATCTGATTGAACGAAATTACTTCGTACGTAGTGGTACCAATCTGAGTAAGATCTAAATTTGTTTCTGCAGATTTTTTGCAAACATTTTGATAAACACACATTGTTTAGGTATTTTTAAACACACAACGTTAAGGTAAGTGTTTTACATATATTCCTAAACTATTAAAACTATCAATCCTTGTTATGATTAACTAGCTCAACTTCACCTTATTTAAACTTAACTCATTAGAATTTCAAGCAGTTTTAAGGACATTAATCTAAAGCAGGAAACTTATAAGACAGGGCCTGCATATTCTACACTGCATAAAACATCCATTTTATAAGAAGATTCTTTATACAGGTTTTAACAGAGATCATACTTGAAAAGAGGGAATACAGGATAGAGAATACAGGATAGGGAATACAGGATAGGGAATACAGGATAGAGAATACAGGATAGGGAATACAGGGTAGGAAATACAGGATAGGGAATACAGGATAGAGAATACAGGATACAGGGTAGGAAATACAGGATAGGGAATACAGGATAGAGAATAAAGGGTAGGAATACAGGATAGAGAATACAGGATAGGGAATACAGGGTAGGAAATACAGGATAGGGAATACAGGATAGAGAATAAAGGGTAGGAAATACAGGATAGAGAATACAGGATAGGGAATACAGGGTAGAGAATACAGGATAGAGAATACAGGATAGAGAATACAGGATAGAAAATACAGGATAGAAAATACAGGGTAGGGAAAACAGGGTAGGGAATACAGGGTAGAGAATACAGGATAGAGAATACAGGATAGAGAATACAGGATAGAGAATACAGGATAGAGAATACAGGATAGAGAATACAGGATAGGGAATACAGGGTAGGTAATACAGGATAGGGAATACAGGGTAGAGAATACAGGATAGTAAATACAGGATAGAGAATACTGGGTAGGGAATACTGGATAGTAAATACAGGATAGAGATTACAGGGTAGGGAATACAGGATAGGGAATACTTTACAGGAAATACAGGATAGGAAATACAGGATATGGAATACAGGATAGGGAATACAGGATAGGGAATACATGATAGGGAATACAGAATCGAGAATACAGGATAGGGAATACAGGATAGGGAATACAGGATAGGGAATACAGGATAGGAAATACAGGATAGGGAATACAGGATAGAGAATAAAGGATAGGAAATACAGGATAGGGAATACAGGATAGGGAATCCAAGATAGGAAATACAGGATAGAAAATACAGGATAGTAAATACAGGATAGGGAATACAGGATAGGGAATATAGGATATGGAATACAGGATAGGAAATACAGGTTAGGAAATACAGGATAGGGAATACTTTACAGGAAATACAGGATAGAAAATACAGGATAGAGAATACAGGATAGGGAATACAGGATAGGGAATACTTTACAGGAAATACAAGATAGGAAATACAGGATAGGAAATACAGGATAGGAAATACAGGATAGGAAATACAGGATAGAAATTACAGGATAGAAAATACAGAATACGTAATATCAAATAGGGAATACAGTATATGTATAATAGGGAATAGAGGATAGGGAATACAGTATCTGCGGAACACACGATAAGGAATACAGAATAGGGAATACAGAAATCTGGATTCAAAATACAGGATACATAATACAGGATACAGGATACAGGACATCTAGACTGGATGAAGAGAGAAGAATATACAATATTGTCTGATTAAGGCGGTTGGAACCATTTCTCCCGGGAGCTCAGTGTATTTATTTATTTAGACATTTTTGCTTTCTTTTATGTGTATTTATTTCTAACAGTCACTTGTAGTGTAGTCAAAAGTATAAAATAACTAGAAATTCAAAGCGCTTCACGCCCTTCTTTCAAGCCTTAGAGGGCGCTTCGCGCCCATCTTCTAAATTAGTTGTGAACATGTTCTCTTTGTGTACATCGTAAAACTAAACAAAAATGATTCACGGATTTTTACAAAAAATTTCGCGGATTTTCAAAATTTTTAAAAATTTAATGACGGTCGAATTTTGATAGAGACAAATATTTGAAATTTTGATTTTTCATAAACATTCCCTGGGGTTCCTAGATGTCCCACAAAAAATTTGGGCCCGATCGGTTCAGCCGTTTTGACGTTTATTGGATACAAACAAACAAACAAACAGACAAACACCCAGACAGACAAGCCAAATTTATATAAAATAATGAATTGAAATAAATGTTTGAGACTTTTGAAGAAACTGGTGCTTAATGCTTTTAAAACCTCAAAACTAAAAGGAACTGTTAGCATAAATTAAAGAGACCTTTAATGTAAAGAGGAGAATATGCCCGAATATTTCATGTCCAACATGGTTTCAAAAATTCAAATGAAAATATTTTTTCTGTGATTTTTGGAACGTTAACTTTGATATTATTTCTTATGTACAAAACAGCTTGCATTGAATCAATCAAATATGGTTTAAGCAATCAATCAAATATGGTTTATTCAATCAATCAAATATGGTGTAAGCAATCAATCAAATATGGTCTAATTAATCAATCAAATATGGTTTAATCAAAAATCTAGTATGGTTTAATCAATCAATCAAATATAGTTTAAAGGGTACCACTGTGGATCCGACACATCACGCCGCTCTAAAAATGGAGGGTCACTAGTCACTCTAAGATTTCCAATCTGAATTCTATCACGCGGAATTACGCGCAACTGTTCTTGTCTTGTGCAGAATTGCGCGGAAATTACAGGGTCTGCAATGGCGCTCAACCGTAACATTCACTTGCGTTTGAAACCCTTGTCACTATACGTCTACACTCTACACTCTACAGTCCTTTAAAGTATTATAAACCTAGAGCTAGTTTACGTCAGATATCCACATGTATGTGATTTTAAATACAGTTAACTTTAGGAAATTAATAATTTAAACTATTCCTAGAACCGTGATTAGGATTAAATAATAAATAGTTTTATCTGAGAAGTCTGATAAATTTATTTTAACATTGAAAAAGCTTAAGCCCGCTGTTCCGAACTTTTTTGTTGTAAAAATTATTTAATTTCGGTTAATTAAAGTCGAACATAAGGAGCAAAGATTAATGGCATAGACAAAGCTTAAAGGTAACCGTTGTGAATCACGCATGTCACTCGTTCAATTGAATATAAGCTTTTGTTTTCTTTCTTTCATAAAATCTTGCTTTTATTTGGTTTAAATCTTTAAGAAGACTTTTATAATTTGATATTCTTTGTGTTTCTGTTTGCTGAGTTAGCTTGATACGAATCCCCACATTATTGGAAAATATTTTCTTTTATTCCTGTGTCCTCTTGGAAATACAATATTCAATATTCATAAATAACTGAAAAAAGAAGAAAAAAATGTGATTGGCGTCAAAAAATGTGTGCGTTATCGGACATTAATAGCTGTTCAAGACCTCACGATTTTTTCCCTAAGCCTTGTACTACTACATATACAATACTACACATGTGCATATCTGTTTATGTAAATGTATAAGATAGCTAAAAGTTATACATGAACATATATTGTACAGTTTACAACCTTAGATATTGGCTTAAAGTTTACCTTAGGCACCCGCACACTCCAATATTGTTAAAGCTTAAAACTTGTTAAAATCAAAACTTTCATATTTCGAATTTCTCATTGTCTTCCCTACAATGTCGATGAGAATTTTGAAAATTATTATTGAAAAACTAAAGATATTAACACAATGCTTTTTCGTTATAAAAACTATATGTGCTGGGCTACAGAAAAATATGAGTGAGTGATTGAGGTTGCAACACTTGCGTAATGCGTATACTCTGCGTACATATTAAAACCAAATCTCTCTGGGCGGAATTTGTAGATGCATCAGTGTTCGTTTAGTATTTAAGGAGGTTAAAAGCATTAAATTTTGATAATTTTGATCATTCACATAATAGTTTCCTATGACCAGAATCATTCATTGATTTTTAATGTGAAAGAACGATCCCATGTCAGGCTTCGAGATCCGTCTTGTGTTTACGCCCAGAGACAGTACACTGCAGTACAAAAGATGCCTACATTATAACCTTGCTCATGAAGCAGTCTATATCTATGAGATAAACCTTATGAAAATATTTTTGATTTGTAATATGTTACAGAATATGTTACAGAATATGTTACAGAATATGTTACAGAATATGTTACAGAATAAATTTGCTATTCACATACTTGAGCGTAAAGAGCAGTTCATGAATTTGACCTTCTTATGTTTAGTTTGCAGTAAAACTATTTACTGCACTGACAGGTTTTGTATATTTTCTGTTTTTCCTCCTTAAAGTAACATCTTTTGAAGCTCCCCGGAAATATAATATTTAAACCAAATTTCTTCTTATATTTTTTCAGATGCAAAAAATATTTTCTTAATGAAAAATAACAGAGTACAAATCATGATTTTTTACTGTGAGGTAACTGTTCTAAACAACATTCTTGAGGTAACAATGTTTGTTATCAACAACAATTATTTATCAATCTGATTCAAAATGTTTGCTATTTTGTGGTGTATACGCGTAGATTTATGGTATCAATATTGTCTGAAATTGATCAAATAAATCAAGACTGGAAACTTTGTTTTGTCCTGATAACAATTGCCAACATCGTAGATTTAAAATAGAAACGGAGAAGTTAAATAAAATAAGAAAAATATTGTTGTTAGACACATAGAATTGAATAGAAACTGATAATGGCCGAGACCGAGGGGGGGTATGGGGGGATGGGGGAGGGGTTGACGAGGATATGATGAGGGAATAGAATGGAATTGATGGAAGGGGAGCAAAGTAAGGAAGAAAAAAGAAGGCAATGAGAGGAAGGATGAAATCATATTTTCAGTCAAAGCTGGCCCCAGACAAATCTCTTTATATAAAGTTTAATCTCTGTTTGTGTGTGTGTTTGTCCGATCATAACGCAGAAACCCTTGGAACGTTTTGTTCCACGGGAATGTTCTCAGCTTAGTTTTGAGATTATAAATTGAGGGGGTCGACTAATGAAGGAAAAAATATACGGTGTAACTATAAGTACCCTGGGCAATGCTGGGGTCCCAAATTAGTAAACATATAAAAGGCTGATTATTTGCCACAAACTAAAATACCTACCTAAGTAATTTATTTTAACCTCATGCTTAAACTTTTTAATACATTAAATCAAAGTAGGTTGGAAACTGATGTAGTATAAGTAAAGAAGGTTGGAAACTGTAGAATAAGTAAAGTAGGTTGGAGACTGTTGAATAAGTAAAGTAGGTTGGAAGCTGTAGAATAAGTAAAGTAGGATGGAAACTGTAGAATAAGTAAANATGTAAAGTAGGATGGAAACTATAGAATAAGCAAAGTAGGTTGGAAACTGTAGAATAAGTAAAGTAGGATGGAAACTGTAGAATAAGTAAAGTAGGTTGGAAACAGTAGAATAAGTAAAGTAGGATGGAATCTACATCTTGGAAATATGTTGCTTCGCAGTTTCATTAGGAAAAAATATTTATTCGCCTAGTTTTTTTTTACTTTTCCATTTATAATATCTGATAAGAAAGCAATGATAGTGACGGTATTCAGGATATAGGGTACATTAACGTAGATATAAATATACAACCTTTATAGGCTTACTATATACAAATCTTTCTGGGATTCTTGAGAGAACGGACAGATATTAAGTTTATGATATCAGTTGAAAAGGGGTTTAAAGAGACAAGATGAGAATATCAATGGTTTACAGAGGAATTGCCCGCATAGAACAAACGACCCTGTTTTAGAGTCTGAAAACGACCC
>NW_019398480.1:0-11407 GCF_000591075.1 Eurytemora carolleeae
CAAAAATTTTAGGAAACGCCTCAAAATAAAGAGGAAACCCCTCAAAAACTGGGTTTTGAGGGATTTCCGTTTTTCTTGCAGAAATTGCGGAAACGCCTTAAAAAAACCGGTTTTTGAAGGGTTTCCGTTTTTTTTGAGGCATTTCCGTGTTGAGGCGTTTCCATAGCACCAGTTTGAAGTGTTCTCCCTTAACTTCAAAGCAAAAAGCGCAAGTAGACTTGTTAGAATTCTTATTTATGATTACAGAATGACAGTACAAAAAGCGAATTTCGCGGATTTTCACACACATTTTTTGCGGTTTTTTTCTTTTTTCCATTGTTTTTGATGAAAGAATTGATAATTTTAAATTATTCTTTTTAACCAATTTTTACTCTTTTAAAACTTGATTCTGATTTGTTTGATACCTAGAATTATTTCTACTAGCATAAGATCCGGAGAAACGTTCAACTTGTTTTTTAAGACCTTCTTAACATTTTCTCTGGCAGTGTTCGTATTTTCAATTTTACCACCAATTAGAGAGTCTTCAACAGGCATGTCAAGAATTTTAACGGTGCGCTGAGCTTTTTCCATTTCTTTCTTAAGTTTATCACAATGTTGTGCATATTTCAATGTCTGATTAGACTCCCTAATTTCACGGTTTTTGTTTACTACGCGGTCAATGGTACCGAAATCTTCAAAGACTACGTGGCTCAAAAAGATTACAATTTGATACAGAGCGTTAAAGGCCTCGCGATTAGGAGTCGGAGCGTTTTTATCATCGATAATTGGCGCAAGTCCTTTCATTATTTCGACGACTTTTTCGTAAACTTCACTTCGGGAATCGGTACGTGGTTCCGACGGTTTATTGGTGCTCGTGTCGTCGTCTAAACGCATAGCTTTTCCAAGTGGACTAACTTTTTCTCCCTCTTTGTCAAGAGGACGCTTCTTGCCGTTATCGTTCGGTTGCGAGTTCGAGTTCGTAATAATTTCGTTGGGTGTCCTGGTATTGTTGGTTTCTTCTGGCGTTGCACTGGTGGCACTTAAAATTCCCAGAGCAGGGGTCAGAAAGCGAAGAATAGAGGGTTGGAAAACCCCATCTTTAGGGGGATCTTTTTTTTTGTTACCATGCTCCCCCGCCATACTTTCCCGTCAATAAAGAGAAGAAAATAAGGAAGGAAAAGGGAAAAAAGAGAAGAATAATAAGGTTTTGTATGAGGGGATTGTTTATAAGTACTAGTGTACTTACTTAATTTGCTGAGATTTGCAGTACAGTGTACACACTATCACTACAAAGCCGGAGCTAGTTCACTAGGTGTTTCTCGCTCGAGATACTAATATGAACTGAAAAAAAATTCTGTACGGTTTCTGTACCCCCTCTCCAGTATACCCCAGTAAAGCCCAGTACTTTGCAGTATATTGTAGTACCCTGTACCCTGAAGCACTCTGTATACCCTGTTACCATCACTTTCCATTAAAAGATTTGGGAATTACAAATTTGTGTTTTTGCCATTCCTCCCTCCAATGAATCATCAGCTGATTAGTTTTAAACCATGTAAACATAATCTCTTTTATACTGTTTTATGCAAAACTAGAGTAAAGTGCAACCCAGAAATGCTTCTATATAAGTTCTATATGTTTTTGTTCAAAATAAAAATTTTGTTTGGTTTGGCAACTTTTTTCTGCAGAATCTTTCCTACTCTCTGAAAGGTTTCACATCGATATGTTTAAGGATATCTACTCGATATAAAGCAATATTTATTAATACTTATTTTAACTCTGAACTAAATGAATATAGAAAACATATGCCGGTTTAAGAAAGTTTTAGATAGATATTTGCAATCATCCAGAACAAAAAGTTTTATCAAAATTAAACTTTTTAAGGTTTATGGGACGTTTTCAAAAAAATGCAAAAAAAATTATTTCTGACACCCCTAGGCTTAGTACGTCAATATGATTCACCAAATCCATACTGCAGACCTTCAATTATCATACAGGGAAATTTTCATCTTTCTAAACATCCCAGGGAAAGATTTGACAGGTTCTTTTACAATATTACAATCAGCACATAAATTCAGCACATCAGGAATTTTAACATCTGGAAACAGGCATACAAGAATGTTGAACCAAAAAGAAACATATCAAGCTTTCAACAATTTTCCAAATGAAAGAAAACTGATATTGATCCACAAGCCTCACAGATATTAGCTGAACAATCTTCAGAGATGAGAACACTTAATTTCCAGACACTTCAACCTGCAATACATGCTTTAAAGTTGTCTTTCCATTCTACAGTTGACTTCCAGAACTCTAGTGGGCCCTCCTGCATGATTATTTATTTACCTATGAATATATATAATTTATGGCGACATTTGTGAGGATGTTTGGTATTCTAGGGGATCCCAATGAGGCCAATCTGTAAATTAAAGTACTCCGGGGTGATTTCTGATAATATTTACATGGAGGATTCCATTTTCACAGGAAGACATACATTTACAGTCATTTACAGTCATTTACAGTCATTTACAGTCATTTACAGTCATTTACAGTCATTTACAGTCATTTACAGTCATTTACAGTCATTTACAGTCATTTACAAAGCAATATTTCATCGTTAATAAACTGTTCTGAGAAAACTGAGTAAAATTCAAGATACAAAACCTCCCTATACACTTGTACTCCACAAGCGTACTGCATATTTTATATTTGTACTGTACAAATAGGCCATAAGCTCTAAACATCCCTTGACAGTAAACTATCTCATGTGTACACTCAAGCCAATCCACTTGGACATATATATCTAACCTCCATTTTGACTTCCCTTCTATAATGACCTTCAAAAATGGTCCAAAAAATAGGGGAAACAAAATTTCGCACTGTTAACCCCCCCCCCCCCACACACTCTTCTATGAGTAAATTGGCAAACTCTGTTGTGTTATTATTTACATTATTATTTACATTATTATTTACATTATTATTTACATTATTATTTACATTATTATTTACATTATTATTTACATCCAAAAATACCAATGCAGAAAGTGAGTTCTTTAGTTTCTGAACCTCATTCTTCAATCTAGATATTTCTACCTCAGAATCGTATCCATCAGCTTGATATGTTGGATGAGATTGATATGTTGATCTTGGTTGATATATTGGTTCACGTTGATATCTTGGTCCAAGTTGATATGTTGGTTCAGGATGATATGTTGGTTCAGGTTGATATGTTGGTCCGGGTTGATATTTTTGTTCAGGATGCTATGTTGGTTCAGAGTGATATGCTGGTTTAGGTTGATATGTTGGTCCAGGTTGATATGTTGGTTCAGGATAATATGTTGATTAAGGATGATATGTCGGTTCAGGTTGATATGTTTGTTCAGGTTGATATGCTGGTTCAAGTTGATACGTTGGTTCAGGATGGTATGTTGATTCAGGTTGATATGCTGGTTTAGGTTGATATGCTGGTTAAGGTTGATATGTTGGTCCAGGTTGATATGTGGGTTGAGGTTGATATGTTGGTCCAGGTTGATATGTTGGTCCAGGATGATATGTTGGTTCAGGATGATATGCTGGTTAAGGTTGATATGTTGTTCAAGGTTGATATGCTGGTTTAGGTTGATATGTTGGTCCAGGTTGATATGTTGGTCCAGGATGATATGTTGGTTCAGGATGATATGTTGGTCCAGGTTGATATGTGGGTTGAGGTTGATATTATATTTTTATAGAATATTTCCCTTCTTCATAGTTTAATGTCTCTATTATTAGATTTTTAAAATCAATTTTGCGTAGAAAAAGCAAAAACGAAAACTGAATGGGGTCCGTCCTAGTCCTAGTATACAATTTTGGGACCACTGCCCAAACCCCGCCCCCCTCCTATCAATTTGTACATGACCACTTATTTTTCAGCAAAATTAACATTGTTTATTTTTATTATTTTAGGGTTAGGTTAGGTTAAGAAAATTTCTGGGCAGAACGGTGCGGCTAAGACAGGCTAGGAGGCCAAGTGCTGCAGCTAGGGGGCAGGGAGCCATGGCTAGTGACCAATAATATTTATGTGATACTTCTGAGAACCATGTGGAAAATTGATAGGTGAGGGGGGGGGGTCCAAAAATTGTTCTTTAGGAAATTACCACTGGATGGGTTTAAACAAATGAACTGAAAAAAACGTTGCCTACCCATCTCTATTTTCGACTTTTGTTTTAAATTATGTTATATATTATAAATTAAACATCACTGTAATTGCATTTTTATAAAATTTTAATAAAATTATCAAAATTATAAATTAAACCAAATTCGTTTTTATTCGCACCTACAGTTGAGAGCAATGGTGTTGCCTTTATCTTCCGTGACTTATATCTCCTTCCTTAAAATGGTTTGAGCAAATGCAACCTCTGGGATATACTCTTGAGTCTCCCAACCTTAAAAGGTCTAGCCATGCACAATTTTTGGTATTTTTAAAAAACTCAATAAATCTCCTTCCTTAAAATGGTTTGAGCAAATGCAACCTCTGGGATATACTCTGGAGTCTCCCAACCTTAAAAGGTCTAGCCATGCACAATTTTTGGTATTTTTAAAAAACTCACATTTTTACAAGAAGATTTGTTTTTGCACTTTTTCACGATGCAATATTTAGGCATGCTTTTATTAGAATAAACCAACAACTGAACTTGAATGTACTGCAGTATACAATCCTGTGTTTACAATCCATATAAGTGTCTATCTAATTATTAATAATAATATTCAAATATCTACATTAAACCACTCGACTCCTTAGAAATACGATAACTCTGTAAACAAATGTACAGCGTTAGATACGTTAACGTATAGTGATGTATACAACCGACCGCTCTATTAATTAATTAAAGGTCGGTTGTGTACATCTGAGCTAAGCTTCACCTCTTCGTTTTATTACTCTATGCCCATACCCTTCAAGGGGAGCTACTGCCCCCCCCCCCCCAACTCCTTGTAACCGCACTGAAACCAGATCTAGTAATTATCGATTGAATGGAGAAAAAGATAGTTTTGAGCTTATACATTGGTAACAAATCTATATATAAATTTGGCTTGTCTGTCTGTCTGTTTGTTTGTATTCAATAAACGTCAAAACGGCTGAACCGATCGGGCCCAAATTTGTTGTGGGACATCACGTGACCACAGGGAAGGTTTATGAATGATAAAAATTTATAAAAAATGTGTTTTAAAGGTTTTCAATTTTGTAAAAAATTTAAGTTCTTGAAAATTCGCGATTTTTTTTAAAAATCCGCAAAATGTTCACAATTTAAATAGAAGATGGGGGCGAAGCGCCCTAAATGCCTAGTATCATTAATTCCAATACTCAAAAGATGAACAAGAATGAACGTTTTATCACAGATATAACAACTGGGTATTGGTCTGTCCTTTTGAAATCGGTTCAAGAGGATATATCTCACCAACAAATAAAGCAAATTTAAAGAAACTGCTTAAGTTCTGCTAACCCAGTTTCAAAGCAATGTGCGAAAATCTATCAAGCCTTGCAGTACTGTCATCATACCTCATTTCTAGAAAACAAAAAACACTAGACTGGGACCAAGAAACTCCATTTCTGAAAACCATCTCTGAATAACTAAACTATACTCATGCTAAAAGTCTAGTATTGCACCTGTTTTTTGGTAAACCCTGTCAATCATAAAATCCAATATCCAGAGAAAAGAGTATTAGTATTAAATTGTAAACTTTTATATTGATTAATGTAATTTTTCTTTAGACAAATATAAATGATGAATATATAAGCATATTTTCATGCTTATTCTGGAATGAAGATGTTTGAAGCCTGTAGATTGTAAAAAATTACACAACCTCTCACACATAGATATCTGAGGAGCTGAACAGCAAAAAATTTTTTTGAGGGTTTAGATAATATTAAAAGACTATATCTATAATATAAATTTGGCTTGTCTGATTGTTTGTTTGTTTGTCTGTTTGTTAGTATCCAATAAACGTCAAAACGGCTGAACCGATCAGGCCCAAATTTTTTGTGGAACCTCACGTGACCCCAGGGAAGATTTATGAATGATAAAAAAAATTTTAAAAATGTGTTTTAAAGGTTTTTAATTTTGTAAAAACTTAAATTCTTGAAAATCCACGAAATTTTTTTNATTTTTTTCTTCTTTGTTTTAAAATTGTAAACAAAAAGCACATGTTAACAATTTAAATAGAAGATGGCCGCGAAGCGCTCTAAAAACCTACTAAAAATATAAAGCTTCTTTAAAATATTCTCTGAATAGCCAAGAAGCTTTTTACAAAATTTCAAAAGTTTAGAAAAAAGTCTTCATAATTTTTTAGACCCAACATTTTTTTTTGATATTTTTTTTAAAAATTTTTTACAAAATTGTAAAATCATCAAATGATGACAGCTGCTGGTTATTTGCAATCTCTGTATTTTCATTTTTAATTTGCATTTTATTTAGATTTTAGAACAGAAAAGCTATAATTTTTGACAAAAGTTTTAGGCAAGATGTCAATGATTGTACCAGTAGGAGGGGGGTAAGATATGTTAATATTAAATGCATTTTGTGGGATATTAGAAATCGATATTATTAAAAAAATGGGGGGGGAAATTTGAGTAAAAAAAGTAGGTTTTGCAAGTTGCTTAAACACTGTTAATTGTGGATCCATACTTTTCTTTACTAAAAATCTTACCAGAGCTGAAAACTTTAGAATGATATATTCTTAATTATGATTGCTTAATCTGATTATTAAATGTACACACTTTTGATTTTCTTCTGTATAATAGATACGTTTGATAACAATTATGGACACAATGCTATATCAATTGGACTAATATCCGATTGAATTAAAGTCAGCTGTTCACAACCCGGCATTTAAACAAATATAAATTTAATCATGTTTATTTGAAATTATTAAAAAACATATTTTAGGACTATTGTTCAATCGATGTTTAGCTCAATTGGTATGACACCATCAACACAAGAAACCAAAACCAGTTGTTCTTGGATAACGAATGCGTTTTAAAATAATCTTGGGTTTAGTAAAACCAGGATTTTAAGCATTAACCTTGATATCCAACATTCTAAAGTTTTCAGCTCAGGGTAGAAAGTAAGAAATACCTGGGTTGGCAACCCTGCGGTCTAGTGTGTACTCTGACCGGCGTGGCGCAGTGTGAAGTCAACCCAGCATGTTATATGCTTAATATGTAGGTTAACTGGTTTCATGTGTTCGGTTAAAATGAAAAGAATCCATTATATTTCTTTAACCATAATCCATCCAAATTTCCTCAGAAGATTATTCATCCAGAATTTTATTAAAAACCTTTAGAAATCCTTTTTGAGAACATTTTCTAAACAATTTTAATTAAAATACTCGTTCATATTAAAATACTGGGGTTCATATTAATATATTGGTTCATATTAATATACTGGTTCATATTTGCAAAATTTGTTTCACACTTTTAAAGGGATTGTCGTAATTTTTAAGTGACCCCCTTTATAAACAGGAGCCATTAAACTTTAATTTAATCAATGATATGGAACATAAAATCGTTTTCTTGCTTTAATAAGTGTTTGATTCTTACCATTTCTCCCATTATTATTTTTCAAACAACTTTTTAACGAGACCATATTTCTAAAAAAATTAACAAGACTACTATTTACAAAATTTATATCTTTTGATCTGCTATAGTATTTTATTTTACATTATATAGCATTGTATAACTGAAGATCTCACCAGTCAAACCTACCGTCAGCTGAATGAACTAAAAGCCAAAGAGAACACCCTGAAAGCTCGGACCTTGAACGGACGAATCAAGTTTACAACCAAGGATTCACCTGATCAAGTAAAGAACTACTAAAAAAAAACAGTAAACAAAATCTTCCTAACCTAATCATCTTAATATCATCAGCATTTTTTTGTTCTATCCATCATGTTGCTGCTTCTGGGCCTGTTTGGTGACCAGTTGGATGACTTGTTTGTTGACCTGTTTGGTGGCCTGTTTGGTGGTCTGTATGGTGTCATGTTTGGTAACCTGTATGGTGACGTAACCTTTTTTGTGATCTGTTTGGTGACCTACTCCTTGATCTGTTTCGTGACCTGGTTTCAATTTCTTGGATCTAACTCTTGGATCCATTTCTGAGCAAAGCTTATCGCAATCCTACTCCAAGGTCTGCTTTGATCAGCAGGTTCTGTGTTTTTAATATCATCCTTCATATAGTTCAACCCCTTGGATCTTTTTCTTGGATCTATCTCCGAGTAAAGCTTATCGCAGTCCTACTCTAAGGTCTGCTTTGATCAGCAGGTTCTGTATTTTATTTTCTCCTTGTTTCCTTTTTTCTTTTTTAATTTCATCCCTTATATACTCATTTAGTCTGTATTTAATCCATTATAATCTTTTATTTTACATCCTTCATATATGTATTTAGACTGTATTTAATCCATTACAATCTTTTATTTTACATGATCCTATAGTTAATGTTTTGGTTGACTCATCTTAACTGTTAATCAACCTCATCATCCTATATGTCACTTAGAGTGTATTTTGTAATACTGTACTCATACTGTACTCATTTCTGCCTAAATCTTTTACTCTAGAATGTGCTTGTTGGAATTTTCCTTGCTGCTGCTGGATGGAGGTTTTGTAGCTGGAGCTTCTGTTGTTCTTATTTATCATGGAGCTTCCTGATAGTGACGAGGTCGGTACCCTTAACTCTAATATGGAACTTGATTTTATTCATGCTATGAATTCTTTAAATGAATCCCGTTCAAACTTTGATTTACCCTTTCATGATCCCTACATTGATTCTGACATAAACTGTCTATTTTATGACGAATTAAATTTTCTTAATAAGTTCAATTCTTATAGAGATTCAATTATATTGAATGCAAATATTCAAAGTCTACAAAGCAAATATAACAAACTTAGAGATTTTGTTGTTTCTCTTGGCACTAATAATATTCCTGTTGAGATTATATCCTTGCAAGAAATTTGGTCTGTTCATGATGTTGATCTTTATGATCTGCCTGGTTTTCAAAAATTGATTTTCAAAGTAAGAGACAAAAGTAGAGGTGGGGGTGTGGGTTTTTATGTAAAATCTGGACTTAACTACTATATCAATAATAATTTTTCAGCTTTTCACGAGAGAATTTTTGAATCTATTTGTATTGATGTCGAGTTTAAAGCTGGCAAAAAAATTCGTTTTGTTAATATTTACAGACCTCCAGGGAACCATCCCTTCCTCAGTCAATGTGATCAATTAGCTGCTTTTTTATGGAATTTACCTCCTTATTATCTAGACTTTCCTTGGACGCTACTGAAACTTATATTCTCATGGATAGTAATATTGATTTATTAAATATTTTTGGTAATCCAGCTAGTTTAAATCTTCTTGAATCATGTTTAAGTAATGGGTTCCTTAATATTGTGACTAAAGCTACAAGAATATCTAAAAACAGGGTTTCTTTAATTGATCAAATATTTACTAATTCAAATAGCTCAAAATATATGTCTGGTGTAATTTTGAATGATATCTCTGATCATTTCTTCACCTTTAGATTTAATACTACTTTCACAGTTTACTAACTCATATGTTTGTTTACATTAGATCGGCCATGCCTTTATTATTGTTGTTACTCAAAAACTAGTTCTTCAGCAGTCCAAAAACGCCACAGCAAAGTGTACGGAAACCCTATCACCCATCCTTCTATTCAATATCTCCTTGTCTTGAACGGGTTAAGCCTTACTGAGCACTGTTGAAAACATGAAAAAGGAAATTTCCCTAGTTTTTCAAAAATGATTGAAACATTTCTGTTTTTAACCAATCAAATGAAAAAGGGTTAATAAATGATATGTATTGGTAAATAAACAAAATAATAAGTGAATGGAACCTCAGAGACAAATTGATCTATATAATATTTTAAACTTTTTAAACTTTTAAACATTGGTGTCCCATAGGGAAGTATTCTTGGCCCTTTCCTGTTTCTATGTTTTATAAATGATATGTTTAAAAAAAATTCTCTTTTGAATTTTTTATTTGCAGATGATACTTCAGCTCTTTGCAGGGGTTCTGATATACATTTTCTTTGCAATTTTGTCAATATTGAACTCCAAAAACTTGGAGTCTGGCTTCGTGCTAATAAGCTTTCCATCAATACTGACAAAACTAAAATTATGATATTTCACTCCAAAGGAAAGCATGTTCCTGATGTCGTCTTCAAATTTGATAACAATGATTCTGATACTCTTTCTAATCCTTCACTTGTATTTCATATTGAAAGAATTACTAATAAATCGATCCAGCATTTAAAATCCTCGGTGTTTAACTTGATGAGAATTTGACTTTTCACTTCCATTTTAAATCTATTACATCAAAATTTTCAAAGTCTTTGTTCTCATTAAAAAATGCTAAACATATATTGACTTCATCAGCCCTTAAATATCTTTACTATGCTTTAATTCATCCTCATTTCTTGTATTGTTTACCAATTATATCTTGTACTAGCCAGAAAAATGTAAATCTTTTATTTAAGAAACAAAAATTAGCTATTAGATTGATAACCAAGTCTAAATATAATGCTCATACACAGCCTTTATTTTATAGCACAGGTATTTTACCTTTACCTGAGCCGATCTTACAGCAAAAACTTCAATTTATGCATTTATTAAATCATTCTCTAATGCCCAGTTCTTTTGATGAATTATTTATAAGAAATGCTACACTTTATGGAAACTTTTATTTTATGAGAAATTTAAATGACTTTTATGTGCCGGGAGTAAGAACAGAATTTCTTAGACGATTTCCTTTTTACTCATTTCCCACTGCATGGAATTTTCTTTCATCTGAATTTAAAGAAATAGCTCAAAAATCCATTTTTAAACAATCGTTAAAAGCCAAACTTCTCGATAATCTTAAAGATTTTCAATGTGAAAAACTATTTTGTAATTCTTGCTCCTCCCTTTAACTCTCATTTATTTTTATGTGTTCCACCCCGAGAATGAAGGAACCCGACCTCTCCTTGACGGATTCCTGTACGTTTATGAACTGTATCCTCTCCAGTAGCTCCAGCTCTCTCCACCCCATGAGCAGCATGACATCCAGCAGCAACTCTTCAAGTCAGCATTATTGCAAAAACTGGCTCTCCAGTGGGAGGCTGCGTGTTAAACAGCCCCTGTCTATCAATGCCTCCCCGTCTCAAGTTTCATAAATATGTTATAAAATTTGATATTTTCTTGTTTTTGGCTTGGGACAAATATATATATTTGATATGATTTGATTTGATATAATGCCCTAACCTGGAGAAAGGGGTGAACAATGCGTTTAAATATAACACTAGCACCCAAACTATTAGAGTTGTTGGTCTTATTTTTTTTTTCAATGACCTGGCCTTGAAAAGTTGGGCATGCATTTCAACTCTATACCTATTTTCGAGGCCTTTTCTATGG
>NW_019398481.1:0-1264 GCF_000591075.1 Eurytemora carolleeae
TCTACCTTCCCCCTAGCTCCAATTGTAAAGAAAATTCTACTCAGACTTTCTACATCAGGTCATGCTAATTGAGCAGCTCATGGTACACATAGATACCACTCCCCATAGTTTGGTACACATGATACCACTCCCCATACTCTTATATACATAGATATCACGCCCCGTACTCTGGTACCCATAGATACCACTCTCCATACTCTGGTACACAAAGATGCAACTCGGAACTCCCCCTACTCTGATACACATAGATTCCACTCCCTATACTCTTGTATACATAGATACCACTCCTCGTACTCCCAATACTCTGGTACGCATAGATATCAATATACTCTGGTATACAAAGATACCAATCCCCATTCTTTGGTATACATAGATTCCACTCCCTGTACCCTGGTATACATAAATCATAAATACTACTCCTAATACTCTGGTAAACATTGAAACCACTCCCCATACTTTGATATACATAGATCCCAATCCCCATACTCTGGTATACATAGATAACACTCCCCATACACATACTCTGGTATACATAGATACCACTCCCCATACTCTGGTATATGTACAAAGATACCACTCCTCATGCTCTGGTATACATAGATACCACTCCCCGTACTCTGGCATACATAGATACCAATCCCCATACCCTGGTATATATATCATAGATACTACTNAGTATTACTCGAGGTATAGGATAGGATAGGCCAGGATTTTATACAGTATTACCTTTTTTAATCAAGTCATCTTTTTCACCAATATGCATACTAATCCCTAACCCTTCATAACCAATACTAATCCCATAACCCTTCATAACCAATACTCATCCCTTCTCTTTTAAACATAAACTCATCCTTAGAACCTTATCTTTACATTGCAAAGGAATTGAGTCTTTGCAACAAACTCTGACTTTCTCATCCCTATATCTTTTTATTCCAATGTCGTAGCCCTTTAATATTTCAAAATATGAATTCTGTTAGATCAAATAGTCTAAGCTTAATATACCAAATGTTTACAGCATTAGGTTGCAAAGATATGCGGATTAAAAAATTTGAGTTTGTGGCAAAGATTCAATTCCTTTGAAACACTTATCCGAGCGCTCATAATCAATAATCCATGCCCAACTTTTGCAATAAATTCCATTTCTTTTTTTTCTTGAGAAATTTTTTCAACGTTGAGCCTGATATTACTTAAGATATCATCATCCTTTATATTATTGACTCAACACCAATATATTATCATTTAACATATCCTTTCAATTCTGTAC
>NW_019398481.1:1301-11193 GCF_000591075.1 Eurytemora carolleeae
CCCCGGGCCCCACTCACCCATATATACTCTCTCTCTAACTCTATTTCTCTTTCTAAACTCTCTCTTCTGCACTTTCCTAACCCTAATCTTTATGTTTCCTGTCTTCAATGTTTAACACCCAACACATCGAATAAATTCACCAGTTTATACCTGACTAAAAATAGCTGGGCTACAGTGGAATATTAGTGAGATTAAAAGTGACCAATATGGATTATTTTCGATTGTAAAAGTGATAAGTGGATGCATACTCAGCCGATTGCAGAAATTGTCCGAATTCAACACTTTTTAAGATTAAAAAATTACGATATCGTCCTCATTGTTACTCAGATAATAATATAAATAAATCTGACATGCCACTTTATAAATGGAGGTTTACTTGAAATTACGTCTACACTCTACACTGTACAGTCCCTTTAAAAAATTAGATTGTTCATCATATTTCTAATAAAGAATTATTTTCTCATCTCAAAATTGAATCCAGGAGCTCAAAATAATCTGTTTTCAAATACTATAATTTTAGATATTTTCACGGCCTGGGGGGAAACCATTTAACCAAGACCAAACAAGGGTTACCCCAAAACCTATTTATTTATTAAATAATTTAATTCTTCCTCTCTTTTTAAAATGTGCATAGGCTTAACATATCCACATCACCATAACATTTTGTTCAAAATATGTAACACAGTTCTCTTTTTTTCACAATTTCTAAAAGGATGTTCAGGAAATCTCACAAATTCTTACAAAACTACCGAACGCATTAGGCTTTTTTTCACAATTTTAAACAGAATGTTATGGAAATTTCACAAATTCTCAAATCCTTTTTTTTTCTTGCTATTTCGAACATAGTTTTTGCAAGTTCGAAATGATTCAGGTAAAATTAATATATACGAATAAAATGTGTATTTTATCTTAAACTACATAAAGAAACTTTGCAATTCTTACTGCAATAAAACGTAGAAACATTAATAACCCTAAACCTGTAAACTTAAAGCATGCATTGCAGAAAAATGATCGTGGTCGGGCGTAATGATACTTACTTTGTGAAATTAGTGAAACAAACATGCTTGACATACACTGACGGTGGACTGAAGGAATTGACTAGCTTACTCAAGTGTTTCTAAAACATAGATTAGAAGTTTAAAACCCCCAGCTGGGTGTTAAGGGGAGAGGTTTTCATTAGCTTGAAAGGTTGCCAATCCTACCAGCTGAGTTTACGTTACACGACAGGTAGGTACAAGATTTAATATTTAGGTTTACTCAAGGTATAGGATAGAGAAGGCAAGATTGTATACGGATTTACTCAAGGTATAGGATAGAGAAGGCAAGATTGTATACATGTTTACTCAAGGTATAGGAATGAGTAGGCAATAATTGTATTTATGTTTACACAGTGTAATGGACAGAATGGGCTAGGATGAGTGAACAGGTTGACTCAAGGTATAGGTCAGAGTAGGAAATAATTGTGAACATGTTTACTCAGGGTATAGGAAAGAATAGGAAATGATTGTGTACATGTTTACTCCTGGGGTCTAGGTAAGTAGATATAGATTTTGTACTTGCTTACTCCGGGGAGAGGATACAGTATGAAAGCATACGTAACCATGTTCAAGGTATAGGATAGGATAGGCCAGGATTGTATAAAGTATTACTCAAGGTATAGGATAGGATAGGCCAGGATTGTATACAGTATTACTCGAGGTATAGGATAGGATAGGCCAGGATTGTATAAAGTATTACTCGAGGTATAGGATAGGATAGACCAGGATTGTATAAAGTATTACTCGAGATAGGGATAGGATGCAATAAAGTTAAAAAAATAGATTATCAGTGATTGTATAATCTAAAAATACATAAGCATTCTCATTCCTGCTGGAAATAACAGAGTGTGAAGACTAATTCAAGTTTGGAAAATGAAATCAGGAAAATATCAAAATGGCGGACACATACGAAATGTAATCTGGTATTTATCCTCATCATGATATTCCAGACTCCAGGTTCCAACTAGACTTACTTAGTAAAGTTGACAAAACAAACATGTTTTACGTATACTGATGGAGGACTAAAGAAATCCATTAGGTTGGCCAACCATTTCTGAAAAACATGGAAATCCAGCAAATTGAATGAATATTAATTATGCCAAAAGTTGTGAACTTGTGTGGTTTTCAATTTGGCCGGCTCACGAACCATTTTTGTGATTGAACAAAATTATTATTTTTTAAATTTGAAGTTCGAGGAAAATCAAAAAGTTTGGTCAATTCCTGTTTTTCGCGGGTTTTTTAGTTTGGTCGCCATTAAAATTATTTGGTTTGGTTTGACGATTTCTTACCTGCTCACTGTTGGAGAGTTTAATGGTTTCCACCTTCTGCGTTCTGTCTTTATGATAATGAAAATTATTCTTTATTGCCAAAGATTTTAATAATTCCATTGTGGTCTGACTACCAACCTGAAAAGGAAAACTTTTAAAATGAGAATCTTGAAATGACATTGATGTCATGATTATCAAGGGGTGCAGAATTAGTAAGGTTAAATAATTATAATTATGCAACCTTGAGAATTAGCCACATTTTAGTGAAAACAATTTTTAATATTATTCTGTGGAAGGAAAAAAATCAAAGAAGATATCTTTTTCCTTGAAAAAATGTCTAAATAAAATTTTTATCCAATTCTCAAACTCTTAAGCTCAAAATTAAGACGACTAAATTAAAAATGGCCGAATGAAATAAAAAATTACCTTGGGAACGCGGTTGAAAAATAATGTTTCTTTCACAGCCTTCCTTGTATTATTCAGCTCCATAGGATCAAGCTAAATTAAACATTAATTAGATTAAAATGCAATCTTGTAATTTTGATTAGGGCGAACCTCTTAGCCTCATTCTCCCACTCCGTTTCTAACGATAATTACTAAACTATTACGAGACAGTTTTAATGCATATGACTCACATTGTATAAATATAGTTTTTAATCAATATTTCTTAATACAATTAAATAAAACAAAAAAAGGTTGTTTAGACAAATATGATGAATAAGATATCCATATGTTCTAGTTTTTTTAGCAAGATAGTTTTTTTTATTTTTGGGTTTCAATAAATTGAATTGCAAAGTTTTTAGTCATAAACATTGGAGTATGGAATTGAATCTTTGCCATAAAATTAAATTTTCCGATCTCTTATCTTTGCAACCTGGTGGTTGTATAGGCATCGGGTTACACAGATTTAACGATTAGAAAATCTGATTTTGAGGAAAAGGCTCAATTCTCAGAAAAAGATTTCCATGTGACGATGTCTTCAATATTATTGATCATATGAATGTTTCAAGAGTACCGTTGTAAATCTGGAAAACATCCCTCTTTAAACATTTCTAATTACGTCTAAAGCCGTCCTTTAATATTATTGAGATTTTAGATTTGAAATATCAGCCTAAAACTAGAGTCCATTCTTAAGTTTATGATCAGGCCCCATTTTATACAGGTTAAACATGGTGTAAAGTACATCTATATATTGGTTCGGGTTTATATAAAACCATAGAAACGAAATTGTTCAGAGAATGACTGGACAATTTCAAATTGTTAATCTTACGATCATTACGAACAAAATAGAAACGGTTCAGATTTTCCTTTTTTTAGAAAACTTTCTCCATGACAAAATCTACGAAATATTTATTAATTAATGTCCCACCTTCCCATACAGCTCTAAATCCGCCAATCTTTCCGCCTCTATCCGACGATCCTTGTTTAAACTGCTCTCTCCCTGTCCTATGGCGGATGCTGAACCGGAGACGGATGCTTCGAACTGCGCATTCTCCGCCAGTCTGATGTTGAGGTCCCTGGTGTGTATGAAGAGGAAGAAGGTGGTGGACAAGGAGACAAGAGCAACTATCTCGCTGAATCTGAACAAAAATATTTGAATGAAAAATGTTCTTGATTTATTGAAAAATAATATTTTTTCAGAGACTGTAATCATAATTTGAAGTGCCTCTAGCTCCATATAATAGATTGGCATGTACCATTGAATCAAGAATTAATAATTTATCCAGGTTTCTCTCTCATAAAATTGATTATTTTTCATTATGGTTCCTCTACTAAAGTAACTTGATTGTGCATTTCTACTTTAAATAAACACTCACCAAGTTAGAAAAATGACTATATCTTTGATATCATTGATAAGATAAAGGGTTCGAGTGTAGAGTTGTGAATTAGACATGCCTTTCTTCAAATGGAGGGTCACTTAAAATTACAACGACAGTTCTTTTTAAAAAAAACACTGTTCCTAAAATTCCAGAAAGTCTTAAAAATCAATTGGGGGTCAAGTGAGGATATTCAACCTTAATTTGAGTATCTGAGTTTTTTTAAGTTTAGCTTTTCTGTATCTTATACGTCAGTATTTTCAGACGAAATTTTTCCAAAGGAATTGAGACGTTGTCACAAACTCAAATGTTCTAATCCCAATATCTGTGTTATCTGATGGCGTAAACCTTTGATATTTTAAACTTAGATAATTTGATCTATCAGAATTCATGATTTAAAATATGGTCTACGATCGATATTGGTTGGAAAAGATATTGGGATTAGAAATTCAGAGTTTATGACAAAGACTCAATTCCTTCAGAAGGCAGACTAGAATTTTTGGAATTCCTATAATTTTAAAAACATTATCATTGAATTTTCTTTAAAGCATAATAATGCTGCGTAGATAAAAGACGATTCTAAGGTAATTCTTTAATTTCCAACGTTTATTGGTGGTCTATAGATAAATTAGGTCTATAATTTATTGTAACAATTGAACATTCTAAAACATATGACATTTTTACAAAGTAATGGATGAATGAATGAATTGTTTTGTGGTGTGAAAGTGTGGTTTGATTTATTGCGTAACTTCTAATCTTTCATTAAATGATAGAGCTAGGCATGTTTAGTCTTTTTTTTCGATTTGTGAAAAGAAAATCTTAAACGAAAATAAAAATAAAATATAAATTTTCTCCAGAAAAAAACTGCAGTTTGTGCACAACTGTGTACACAAGCTGTTTTGAACTATACAGCATGAATACATTCTGTATACTACTGCAGTGTAAAGGAATTGAGTTTTTGCCACAAACTCTGATTTTCTAATTTCAATGTTGTTGCAACCCAATGTCGTAGACCTTTCATATTTCAAACTATGAATGCTATTGAATCAAATAATGTAAGTTTGAAATATCAAAGGTTTAGATCATAAGGTTACAAAGATATAGGTTTTACAAAAACTGAATTTGTGGCAAAGACTCAATTTCTTTCTTTAAAATTGGAACATGCAAAAAGGTCAAGAACAATTACTTTTATTCACGCAAGTTTTAGAGTCTTTGACAGCTAACAAAAAAAATTTCCCGTTTTGAAATTATCTTTCCATGAATGTTTCCCATACCTACTCCCCTCGCTTGGATACAGTTTCTAAGCAAGCATCTGCTTCCTGTATATTGTATTGTATAGTATATGTACTGTAAACTTTACACACTGCCAACACTTTTAAAACCGTTACGGTCTACTGCATCTACTGTCATATACTTCAAGATTATCACTTTTTTAATGCTTTTGATTTGGTTTTAGAGTTTGCAGGTTTCAGCGAAAACAATTTTTAAGCCTACCAATAATTTTGCATATTTTTCTCTTTTCTTTTTGGAAACCTGTATTTTCAAAAAATGTATTTAAACAAATTTAAACTACACCATTTATATATGTATTTATATCTTTGTTTGTGAATAAATCTTTATAATAATAATAATAACCTGTTTTGAATGAGACTTAAGAAAAGCAGACTTTTAAAACACAGTTTTGGTTCTCAGCAGATGAATACTTTTTTTCGGTACCAAATCATTGAGCAGTTCATTGAGGGGAGGTAGCTGCTCTCAGGATTTTGTTGGAAAATGTGAAAAAGAATTGAGTATTTGCCACAATTTCTAATTTTCTAATCACTATATCTTTGGAACCAAATGTTGCAGACCTTAGATATTTCAAACTGTGAATTCTGTTAAATCAAATTATCTGAGTTTGAAATATCATGCAAAAGTTTACAACATCGGGTTCTAAAGATATTGAGGTTTAAATATTTGATTTTGTTCCAAAGACTCAATTCCTTTATCCGATATTTTATGAAAAGTACATTAAAACCGAAAATTGAAGAAAGGACTCTGCTATTCTTTTTTTACTGTCTTTGTTCAGATATTTGCGGGAAAAAAATATCGCAAATTTCAGTCCAAGTAGCCTTGGCGATCATTTAGTTTTGACTAGCCAAACTGACGACATTTGTTTTAGCTAATACATTAACCCTATAAAGGCTGGGGGTTTGAATCTATTCATAGCCTGGGGGGGCGTCCCCCCCTAGAAAAGGGGGGGAGATAGGAAAATGCATTCAAGTTTCTTTTTAGTTTACCCTTGACATTGCGTTAAACCACAGTTTCACGAAAACAATCAAAATCTAAGTCCCTGATTTATCTAACAAAATTCCCACGTTTAGTTTTAATGAAATATGCATAAATTCAAATGTGTTCTGAAGTGTAAAGCATTCCAGGAATTTGCGTAAACGTAATAAGGAAGAACAGTGCAAACCAAAGAAAAGTAAAGGAAGCAGAACAAGATAATAAAATAAACAATAAAATTAAAATGCATAACTTGCACTTCCTTCATCCGCGAGATTTACAAGAAAAAATAAATTTTATGCCAAAAAACGACGTTTTTTTGTAACAGAATATTTTTTTGTTCGTTATATATCAAAATTCGGGTATTATCTGTTTTATCAAATATGCGAACAATCTCTTTAAGTTTAACTAAGAAAAAATGGGTGTACTGCACGCGCGCGTTTAGGAAATATCCGAGATGGGATAAAATGGCGGAAATATCCGTCATTTGCCATATCATTGCAACAACAAAATGCATTTTCCAACATGATTTCAAAATCAAAGAATGTGCATTACAACATGTTGTGACACTGTATATAAACCCTGTACTGTAAACACTGTAGATATGACATTGATTGATTTCATAATTATGTAATCAGTAATCACTGGTCAAATGACTGATTTTAAAATGACCTTCCATTTTAAAAAAGATGGGAATGTGCTATTCACAACGGTACCTTGAACATTTAACTTTTCAATAATATGGAAGATATCATTGTTTTTCTAGTTTGCAAAGTGTCTATTTCAGACAATTTCTTCCATGGTTACAGTAGCAGAAGCACAATTAAAATAATCAATTTCCAAAGTTCAAATCATTCAGTTTTGATGACACAAAGTGTTTAGGGATATGGTTGTGAATTGAACGTATATGCCACTCTATATCATTTTTTATATATTATAACATATAACTAGTTGAAGTTTCAGGTCTCCGCACCTTTACACACAAATCAAACATAAATAGTTGAAGGTTCAGGTCTCCGAACCTTTATACTCAAATCAAACATGAATAGTTGAAGTTTCAGGTCTCCGAACCTTTACACTCAAATCAAACATGAATATTTGAAGTTTCAGGTCTCCGAACCTTTACACTCAAATCAAACATGAATAGTTGAAGTTTCAGGTCTCGGAACCTTTACACTCAAATCAAACATAAATAGTTGAAGTTTCAGCTCTCCGAACCCTTACACTCAAATCAAACATGAATAGTTGAAGTTTCAGCTCTCCGAACCTTTACACTCAAATCAAACATAAATTAGTTGAAGTTTCAGCTCTCCGAACCTTTACACTCAAATCAAACATAAATAGTTGAAGTTTCAGCTCTCCGAACCTTTACACACAAAATGCTTCGAATAGAAAGAAAAAGACGGTTTGAAAATGGTGTTTAAATTCTGTTAAACTGTCCAGGTTATTGAACTATATATATTTACCGTAATTTCTTTCTATACAACCCCAGTACTTGTCGACTCATGAATCAATATTGTGTAGACATTGAGATAGTTAGAGAAAGTTGAAAGGAATACTGATTATAGAGATAATTATCTCTTCTTCTTGCTCTAGGTCATTTACTAGTGGCACAGAATTCAAACCAGATTTATCAAGATTCCTTATCATTCAGAGTATTTAAAATTAGTTTAAAGTCTTTTTTTAATCTTGGAATATATCTTGAAAACCTTAAATGGAAATTTTTACAAAAAGAAGAGTTATATCCAGATACTGTTCTTGATATAGGAGAGTTAATATCCGGATACTGTTTTTGATGACGAGAGTTAATATCCGGATACTGTTCTTAGACGAGAGTTTATATCCGGATACTGAACTGGTCTTGATAGACGGAATTTTATATGAGGATACTGTTATGTTCTAGATATAGAATAATTTATATCCGGATATACTGTTCTTATACTAGGAGAGTTTTTATCCGGATACTGTTTTTTATTTGGAAGAGTTTATTTCCGAATCCTTATCTTAAATATGGAGAGTTTTTATCTGGATACTGGTCTTAACTAGGAGAGTTTTTATCCGGATACTGGTCTTAACTAGGAGAGTTTTTATTCAGATACTGGTCTTAAACTAGGAGAGTTTTTATCCGGATACTGGTCTTAAACTAGGAGAGTTTTTATCCGGATACTGGTCTTAACTAGGAGAGTTTTTATCCAGATACTGGTCTTAAGTCGGAGAGTTTTTATCCGGATACTGGTCTTAACTAGGAGAGTTTTTATCCGGATACTGGTCTTAAACTAGGAGAGTTACTTCGAATTCGTCTCCAACAAAAATTAAAGATTGTTAATTCTGTTTTTATGTTATATATATTTACATCCTGTGGTCCTGATGTAAGAGGGTTAAATAAATAATATTCTTATATAAAAGGATTCAGATTAGGCTTTCATTGCATGTTTTCTTTATTTCGTCGAGATTCAATCTAATAATAAGTCTTTATTCAATGATAGTTTCACGAATCAAAAATAAATTAAAGAAAACTTTTGTGATTTGAATCTCGAGATCAAACGTTGATCTGCATATGACAGACCTGTTTTCTTATTGATATCCCGTGGTAATCGTAAACTACATGGATAATTTAAACGAAGAAATCAAGCTCTTCAGTATCTCTCAGAGAAATAGAGTAGTTGGCACAAACTCTGATTTTCTAATTCTTATCTTTAAACCCCAGCGTTTAGTTCTTAGATATTTCAAACTATGAATTTTCTTAAATCAAATAATCTAAGTTTAAAATATCTAAGGCTTACACCATCAGGTTGTAAAGATATAGATATTAGAAAGTTTAGGGTGTGTGCCAAAGACTCGACTTCTTTAAAAGTTGTCACATAATATATCGAGATCTTGCGCTGTAGCTTAATTTTACACAGACGTTTCGACTTTAGATATATCTAATCAAAATTTAGGGAAGATGATTTAAAAAAGAACTGGAAAGAACTGACATTTCAGGAGAAAAATAATTTATATGAGGAAATGTTCTATTGCTATTATAACTGTATTTTTTATGCTTGAAAAGTGTAGGAAAAAGCCAGGATGATATGAAATATTTCTTACAGTTATATTTTTGTGTTTCTCATCCCGTCTCAGATGTTAAATAAAGTATTAAGACAACTTTTAGTATGAGAAATATATCTATCGAAATCCAAAAATCAGTACTTGTTAGAAATTTAGAAAATACAAATACAAATTCAAAGCTAAAGCAAGTTTTATTACGTGTTCTTGTATACGACAAAATCTAGATACAATAAGAGCACAAATAAAGTGAAATGTTCGCCCCTAAAAAGTCAATAAATATATGTTTATATTTATAAGGTGGCGGGGGTGAAATTTTGGCTCTCATCTTTAGGAAGCATTTTATAGGCCAATAAAAGATAAATGTCCTCTGATTAAGATGATTTTATGAATTTAAACATATTTATGCAGGAAGTGAAATGAGGAAATAAAAATGCAACTTAGTGACGTATATATCTAT
>NW_019398482.1:0-11061 GCF_000591075.1 Eurytemora carolleeae
AGAAAAGAAGAAGGGGTAAAATTCAGTGAGCTAAGAAGAAATAAGAAAATTTGTCAAAATATGTATTGTGAGATCCATTGCATTACAAAGAATTTG
The DNA here is from genome assembly GCF_000591075.1 of Eurytemora carolleeae. Taxonomy (NCBI): domain Eukaryota; kingdom Metazoa; phylum Arthropoda; class Copepoda; order Calanoida; family Temoridae; genus Eurytemora; species Eurytemora carolleeae. Next base: position 97 of record NW_019398482.1, read on the forward strand.
TAAATTGAAATTGTTAGTCGTCGAAAGTTGAAACAAAGAAGTGTGAGTTAAATTAAGGAAATCAGTATTTAATGTAACACTGGGTAAATGATAAATTTTGCATTCGAGTTCTTACCAAAGTGTTTATTTGATTGAAAAAACTGTGAAATAATGTTAATAGTTTTGTGATAATTTAATTAGTAAAAGGAAAATTGATAATAATTCGAATTTTGCCAAATTTAAAAAGTTATAATGTCGATAAAAGTCATTTTTGAGTTTGCCTTACATTTTTCAGTCCATTTTCAAAAGAAAATGAAAAGTGATAGTTTTGCAATGATTAAATCAGTAAACGTAAACCTGTTAATATTTTGAATTGAATGAAATTTTTAAAAAATGTTGAATTTAATACTGCTGAAAATTTTTATTATAAATTGAATAAAGATGGAAAGTTATTATTTTTTATATGTATTTTAATTACATGATTGAAAAAAAAACATCAAAATGAAGAAAAGGAGACAGGGAAAGATTAGAAAAGGAAGGAAAGAAAAGAACATTTTGAAATTTAAGAAGAGAAAGGTAGGAAAGGTAGAAAATAATTGGTGGAAGGGAAAACCACCAGTGAAAGGAAAAAGGTATTGGAAAGTGGGGAAAGAATGATTAAGAAATGTAAAGGCGAGAGGATAGGAATAAGATGACATGAAATGTGAAGGAAAAGGGGAGGAAAAAATACAGCAGGAGGAAAGGTAGAAAAGAAACTTGGAAGGACAAGGAAAGAATGATAAACAAAAACGAGAAAAGGGAAAGATAAAGCAATATTCAGGGATATTTGGAAAAGGAAAGAAAGAGGGAGCAATGTACGGAAAGGCAATGAGAAATGGAAGATGAAAGGAAAGTTAATTAAGGGAGAATGAGGCGGGCAAAGACGAAAAGGAAGTGGAAGGAAATGACGAAAGGTAAAGGGTCAAACGACAGATAGGAAAAAAAACTTTAGGGCCTGAAGTTTTAGATTGCAGGAGAAAGGTGGGAAAGGAAATAATGCAGAATACAGGGGAGAAAAGAGACGAGAAACAAGAAAAGAATGGAACCAAAGGGAATGGAAAAATGGAATTTAGGAAAAAAAGTAAGAATGGAGAAGAAAGTGGAAAAGTTAGAAAGGATAGTGGAAAAGAAAAGGGAAAAAGGTGAAGAAATTAAGACAGAACTGGGAAAGGGAGAAAGTCAGAAAATATGTTGTTTTGAGATTCGAGGGATAGAAATAAGATCGGAACAGAAAAATATTTTGACAGAAATTATGGAAAGGAGAATGGTATGGAAACAAAAAAAATGGAAAAATGGAGAAGAGAACAAGAAGATATAAAAGGAAATATGTAGAAAATATCAAAAGTAAAGTTGGAGAAAGGAGGAAGGAGAGAAAAGTTTTAACAAGCAAATTTGGAGAAGTAGTTGAAAGGATAAACATAAGCCTTGAGAAGGGAAAGGAAGTGAAGGAGATTAGGAGAAGAAAGGAAAATAGGACGAAAGGAGGGAAAGGGAAAAATTGAAAATGAGAGTAGAAAAGAAGGAAATGAAAAACAAGTGGAAACAGGAAAGGAAAATGTAGACTTAAGAAAGGAAAAAAAAGAGAAGAAAAGGGAAGAAGTCATGGACTAAACGAAGGAAGGTATACAGGATGAAAGTAAAGAAGAAAAAAAATAAAAGGGAAAAGAGGGGGAAATGGAAAGAAATCTAAGTCAATGGCAAGGAAGTAAAAAAAATAAACCGAAAAAAGGGGTTATGAAAAAGAGGAAAAGTTTTATAGGGAGGAGGAAATTTGATTTAAAAGAACAGCGTGAGAAGAGGGAGAAAGTAAATTGGGAAGGTTCAGGGAAGAATGAGAAAACAAATGTGAAAAGGTGGAAAACGAAAGGGATAAAAGGGAAAGAGAAATTAGTTATGAGTGTATTCGGAAATGTATTAAAGGAAAACCCAGAAAGGAAAGGAGAAAGTGACAATGAACGGAAGGGTATGGAAGGGAGAATAAGGTGGGCAAAGAAGAAAAAAAAGAATGACAAAAGGGAAAGGGTAAACGATTTTTAAGGAAAATTGTATATGTAAAGTGTTATATTCTTTTTGAAAGGTAGGAAAGGAAGGAACATGGAGAAAGGAGACGAGAAACAAGAGAAGAGGGGAAAAAAATAGAAAAAAACTGGGATTCAGGAGAAAAAAAAATAAGAAGGAGAAGATAATGGAAAAGGGAAAGTATTATTTGATGTAGGACAGAATTAGGAAAGTGAAAATTAGAAAATCTTTATATTGATTAGAAAAGGAATAGGAAGAACAAAATGATGAAGATAAAAAAAAGGAAGAAAATTGAAGAACAGTAACATGTAGGGGGGTGGGGGACGTTGAATTGGAGGGGGGGAGGTTTAAAAGGAAGAGATACAGAGGAAATGAAAAAAGAGAGGTGGTAAAGGTAAGAAAGAAAAAGAAGTCATGGCAAGGAAACGAGAAGGAGAAGAAAAGTATTAAATGGATAGTGTCAAATTTGTCATATTTACACAGGAAGAGAAGAAAGGAGCATTTTATCAGAAGGAAATAGTGTTAAAGGAAGAAATGTACTACGGGAAGGGGGCAAAACCGACAGGAAATGAACGGAGGGGGAATTAAGATATGAAGTGTTAGTCAAAGGGAAGAATAAATACACGGAGTAAGAGATATGAAATTAATAGGGTGAAAGGAAAGTAAAAATAAAAGGGCAAAAAGAGAAAGAGGATGGGGTAGGACATAGAAAGAGGAAGAAATAGACAGTGTTATTTGTAAAGGAAGAGGAAAAGGGAGTAAAGGACGTGAAAGAGAAGAAAAAGGAGAGAGGAAAGAATGCGTAATAGTGGGATAAGAGAGACGGGAAGAGAAGAGAAATAACGGAAAGTGATAACGAAATTGAAAGTGTTCAGTGAAAGATAAAGTAAGAATTTAGGGCAATAATTTAAAACTAATGGAGAAAGTTTGAAAAGGAAAAGCTATGTGGAGGAAAGTGTAGAAAGAAGAGAAATATTAAAAGTATGGAACGAAAGGGAAAGAACGAAGGGATGGCAAGAATGGATAAAAGGAATGAAGAAAAGAGCAGGAATAGACACGTCAGTATGAAAAACGATAAATGATAGAGGAAAGGAAATTTGAAACTTGAGGGGGGAGGAAAAGCACAGGGAGGAAAAATAAGCAAAAGGTTGAAAGTGTACGTATAGGTCAAAAAAAAGAGGGCAATAGGAAGAAAAGGAAAGAAAGGGAAATTTGACGTTATGACGAATGTTTGTAGTAAGAGAAAGGATGAAAACGTAACCAGAGGAAGGGGAAATGAGCCAAAAGGACAAATTAGGGAAGGAGAACAGATAGTAGAAGGAATAATGAGCTGTCGGACAAGTGTAGATGGATATGAAAATACAAAGAAAGAGAGACGATAAAAGAAAAAAAAATATTATAGTCCTGAGAAAAGAAAGGAAACAGATAGGAAAGAGATAAAAGATATGAAAAATGAAAAACAGAGAAAAACATAAAGGAGAAGGGATGAGGAAAGACATATATAGAGTAGGAAGGGGAAAAGAAAGAGAAAGGAAAAAAAATTGAGAAAGAATATTGGAAAAGTAAGAAAGGAAAATTGAGAGCAACTTACGATAAGGAAGAAAAGAGAATAATTCAGTAAGGAATATTTATAAAGGGGGAGTAAAGGAAGGATAAGCAGAAATTAGGGAAGAAAGGAGGAGAAAAAAGAATAGAGAAACAATGAATTGGAGAGGATGGAAGGAATGTGACAAAAAATTGTGATGAGGATTAACAAATGTGGTGAAAATAATTGAAAAGGGAATGTTTGTACTGATTGAAGTCTTGAAGGAAAAGTGAGAAAGGCAATGAAGTTGAAAGAAAAATGTTTGTTGAGGGAGGAAAGGTAGGACGAAAATAAGTTTTGAAGAGAAAGAAAAAACAAAAGGAGGAGAGAAATGAACAATGGAACATTGGAGAAATAATAAAATGGCAGAAATATATACATTTATAGAAAGGACAGGAGAAAGAAAAGGTAAAGAAAGGAAAACGTACTGAGAAAGGAATAGGTGTAAATTTGGCAAGAACAAAAACGAAAATTAAATGGATTGAAAGATAACTTGTAAATTTTAACAATTTTTATTAGTAGGGTATTAAAAAGCCATTTATGAATGCAAAATGAGGAATGTTTATTAAGTTGTAAAACATTGAAAAAAAATGAAAAATAAGACGAGAACAGAAAAATGTAATTTTAGAAAGTCAAATTTGGAATTTTTATTTTAATTCGAGACATTTAAGATAAAATGACAAAAAACATGAAGAATATGAGAACAGGAAAATAAAACGAAATTTTCAGTAAAAAGAATAGGTTAAGTAACAGTAAACTGTAGCATTAATTTGCAAGACCGAGAATTTTTTAACTTTGTCATGTAGTCGAGTAAGTCGAGTAAAAAGAGGTTAACAGAATATAAATGATGAAAGTATTTTTATCGCCGTATCTGTTTACTTGGATATTATCAAATTGTATTTTTTATTACCTGATAGACAGGATGACATACAAGTAATTAACCATTTAGGTGCAGAATTTATTTCAAATGTGAAATACATAAAAGAAGACAGAAACAAGGGTTATAGGAAAAAAATGAAGTAAAAGACGAAAAGAAATTAGGTAACATATGATAAGTGAGCAGGGACATAATTTACGTAATATAAATACTGAAGTTGAAAAATGCAAGATTTTTATATAAAACACTCAGGATACTGAAGTGGGAAATAAAATTTTAAGCATTAAGTTTGTGAGTGTAACAAGGTGGGTCGAAAAGTATAAGCCATATTCAGAGAGATTAATTTTACCTTAGAAACAATGCGAATGAGGGAAGGACCTTTGCTTAAGCAGGGGCGGAGAAAGTTGTTCTTGAGGAAGTGTAGAAAGAACTTCTATTTGACAGGAGGCCGGGACAAGTATACCCTTGAGCGTCAGAACAGGGGTCTCAATTTTTCAAAAAAAAATGAACAAATTAAATTAGCGTGATTAAAAAGTTTACTATTTAATCCTGAGATAATGAATCATTTATAAGTCATTCAGAGCATTGAGGTTGTGAGTGAGAACATAAGAAATAAATTAATGAATTTTCCAAGGCTCTATATGTTTGGTAGGGAATATTTGAAATGTTTAAAAAGTGCCCGAAAAATGGGATAGGATGGATGGGTATATATTTGTGTGTAGATAAAGTAAAATATAATAAACAAAAATTGTAAAACTAATCATTGAAAAGCAAGGAATAGGAAAGTATGATGAATGAAAGGAAAAAGGGTAAAGAAAAGTAGAAAGTGTATTATGAAATGTCAAAGATAATTAAGAAAAGTAAGGAGAAGCATAATTATCGGAGAAAGTGAAAAAATATTTAAAATTGAAAAGAAACCTGTTTTTTAAGAGGTAAGTCTTCATTGTCTGAACTGTCTGAACTATCCGACGTGGGGTTTTATACGGCTCGGGCTCGGGTTCTATATTGATGCGTAGGAGATATCTTATAATCAGGTTGAGGAATAGGTGATTTGGAAACTTTAGAGTTGGGAGAAGTAGGTATAGAGGGTGAAGAGGTGATAGCATTTTGATCCTGAGGCCAAATTTGCAACGGTTGATGATTGGGTGAAATGTAGGTATTGTCTATAAAAGTGGTGGCATCGGTGAGATTTGTTGGGTCTGCAACAAATGCGTGGGCATCAGCGAGATGTCCCGGTTTCTCATTAAAAGTGGTGGCGTCGGTGGGAGTAGTAACTTTATTATCAAAAGTGGTGGCATCGGACTGATTGGGTAAGTTCTTGTGTTGAGAATCAAAAGTATCATGAGGAGGTAACTGAAATAAATCAGGTTGTAGGTCAAGACCTTGTGGAATTGGGATTTTCGCATGTTTTTGGATGGTAGTAAAATCTAACTTATCCAGGTCAGCAAATTTATTTATTAGAACATTACGGACCTCAGAGGGAAGATGAGAAAAAACTAGCATCTAGGCGGTTGTATTTTTTTAACATCATCTTTTGCATAGACACTTTTAAAAGTGTCACATAAACGTTGGGTGACTAAGGTAGTAGGACGATCATTGATGATGATGTGAGGGTCATCACTATAGGTAGGTCTTAACGAAGGATTAACACCGGGAATAATTGAGCGATCTTTTACAAATATATAATCTCCAACATTATAGGGTGTAGAGCTACGAGTTTTATTAATTTTTTGTTGCAGTTCTGCCTTTCGGATTTGAATTTCTTTTCGAATAAAAGACGTGATTTGGTCTGTTTCTATCATTTTATCATTTATTTGCGTTTTAAAATTTTGTAATAATGGGTAAATTTTTGATGAGGTTGGTTCCTGAATCTGCAGATGGGGAGTTTTGACCATGTAACAAGGATAATGGTGAGAAACCGGTACAAGGGTATGGAGTACAGTTTAACTGTTTAACCAAAATGGGCAGTAGATTGGTCCATGGTGCGTCAGGAAAGTGAGAAAGTGTCTTTTTCAACAGATATTTCAAGGTCTTAACAGAACTTTCAGCCTTTCCATTTGCTTGGGGATAAAGGGAACTGATTTGTACACGTTGAACTCTTAATGTATGAAGTAGGGCCAGAAAATTTTTCTCTATGAAGCAAGGACCATTATCTGCTAGAAAATATTTCACTCTATGATTTTGAAAAATTCCATACTGGAAATGAAAGGCGACCATAGTGGCTGTTTTATTGTTAAGCGGAAAACAGGTGATAAAGTTAGTAAGTGGGCATGCCATTATGAGGATGTGTGCATAACCGTTTGACGGTGGTAAAGATTCTGCTAAATCAGCTACAACGGTTTCATACATATATGATGGTAATGGGAAGCTACCCATAAGGTGCTTTCTGGTTTGAGGGTTGGTTAATGCACATGGAAAGCATCTTGAACAGAGGTGTTTGATTTTATGTAATTTTCTGGGAAAGTAGAAGGGTGCAAGGAGACTCGACATTTTAACAACTCCTGCATGTGCATGTGCAAGGTGATGGTACGCTAAAAAGACTCCTTCCAGAGAAGGAGGTATTAATATTTTAAAAACCTCTTTATCCTTTATATGAATCAATCCATTTGATAGTAGATATTCAAATTCACCTTTGGTAGATAGAAAGTTTGGTGCTAGCAAACAGGCTTGATAAACATCAGGAAACGCTAATTTTTGTTTGGCAGCAATGTTGTGATGAGTCATGTGTTCTTGGAGTGCGTTGGTTGGTGATAANTGTGCAAGGGAGAGTGGTCCTAATGGTTTGAAGCAATCCAAGAGAAGCTCTCATCCCTTGTAAGGTGGATGGAAAGGGGCTATCTAATAGTTTAGAAACTCTTTTTTTATCGGGAATAAGAGTATTATGAGCCACATACCAACCTAAAAATTTCACATGAGTTTGACCGAAAAGTGATTTGTTTAGAGATAGTTTAGCTTTGTGAAAGGTCAGACGTTCAATCACTCTTTTGATGAGTGCGTACTGCGTAATGAGTTTTTACAGTTTCAGCATACGTAGGACAAAGCTCAGTCGTGAAGATAAGATCATCATAAAAGATTTCACAACCGTGGATGTGGTCATGTTCAAGATCAACCACGTTTTTCTCCAAAAAGATTGGATTACCTTGATCATCTAAACGAGGTCGCATATGTACCATCCTATGGGTCAGTTCGGAATAGCAACTGGGTGAGGTCGATAACCCCATAGGAGTTTTTAACATGTGAAAGGAACCATGATCAGTAACAAAGCGTGTAAGAGCCCGAGAGGAAGGGTCTAGAGATATCGAAAAATAAGCTTGTCTAAAGTCCGATACTGAAAACATATATTTATTACGCAGAGCTTGTAAAGTGTTCGTTAGATTAGGTATTACCGCAGGTGCAGTTAAAATTGCTTCATTAAGCATGCGAAAGTCTATAATCATGCGAGCTGCTGATTGTGAGTCCGGTTTCGGTACTAAATAGGCGGCTGAGGCGAAGAGATTGACTACATCAGAATTTTGACTGGCGCGTTCTATAATCTTGTATTTAAGAAGAAAATCGAGGATATCTCTCATTTGTTGTTTTTGACTTGGTGCTAAATAGTACATTCGTTTAAAAGGTGGAAGGGGTGTATTGTCCTTAAGTTGTATTTTGTAGTAGCCTAAGGTGTCACTGAGCGAACCCACATCATAATTATGTTGGGAAACAACTGTTGGAAATGTATCAACAAATATGTCTTTAATATATTTTTGGTGTAGTTCATCATATTTATCTAATTGTAACAGGTCTTCCACTGTTTGTGGGAGATGACAGGGTATTTCGTAACCCTGAGGAAGAGTAAGAGAAACAGGTATATCCTGGACCTGTTCAGGTTTATCGGGTGTAAGCATCCCGAAAGGGATAGATTGGAGCTCGTTAATTAATTTTTGGTTATTTGAAGTTTTATAGCATGCAGAAGCAGAGTTAGTTTTAGTTTCATCTTTGAAGGGATGTAAAGATCCTGACTGGGATGAGGAATTAGGATGAGTAATATTTGAGAAAAGAACTTATTCGTTATAGGCAAAGGTTCAATTATATTCAGCGTCTTCATTTGAGCAGGCAAATATTGGTAAGGCAGTGCTTCTTGAATTATGGGCAAGGATGGCGGCAAAAGTTTTATATTATCTAATCCAACAATGTTACAATTTTCTATGGATTCGGTTTGGGCGTGCACTTTACCCGTATAAACTTTATCACTGAGATTTGTAACAAAAGCAGCTAGCGGAGTTGTCGACAGGGAAAACGGTTTAAATCTAGAGGGTATGACATGAATGAGTGGATCTTTAGATTATATGAGGGCTTAGGTTCTGCCTCTATATAAAAATGTATGAATTATAGTTAGCACAGTATGGGTATATGAGGGCTTAGGTTCTGCCTCTATATAAATGTTTATGTATTATGGTTAGCACTGTATTTGTATATGAGGGCTTGGGTACGCCTCTATATAAATGTTTCTATATTATGGTTAGCACTGTATTTGTATATGAGGGCTTAGTGTACACCTCTATATAAAAGTTTATGTATTATGGTTAGCACTGTATTTGTATATGAGGGCTTAAGGTTCTGCCTCTATATAAAAGAAGGGTATGTAATATGATTTGCGCTGTATGACCTTTAATTGTTAGATAATTTTGCCTTTCAATGAATTCTTTATATGTCGGACTTTCTTAAATTAATATTCTATGTGCTTATATCTTTTGCCTTGCGCTGTATTAGTAATATATCGGGCCTTTAAGTGTTATATCTATGTGCTTATGTCCTTTGAATTGCGCTGTATTAGTAATACATCGGGCCTTTAAGTGTTATGTTTATGTGCTTATGTCCTTTACCTTGTGCTGCATTAGTAATATATCGGGCCTTTAAGTGTTATATTTATGTGCTTATGTCCTTTGCCTTGTGCTGCATTAGTAATATATCGGGCCTTTAAGTGTTATGTTTATGTGCTTATGTATTTTGCCTTGCGCTGTATTAGGAATATATCGGGCCTTTAAGTGTAAAATTTTATGTGCTTAGTCTTTTGCCTTGCGCTGTATTAGTAATATATCGGGCCTTTACGTATTAAATTTTATGTGCTTAGTCTTTTGACTTGCGTTGTATTAGGAATATATTGGGCCTTTACGTATTAAATTTTATGTGCTTATGTCTTTTGCCTTACGCTGTATTAGTAACATATCGGCCTTTACGTATTAAATTTTATGTGCTTATGTCTTTTGCCTTGCGCTGTATTAGTAATATATCGGGCCTTTACGTATTAAATTTTATGTGCTTATGTCTTTTGCCTTACGCTGTAATATCGGCCTTTACGTATTAAATTTTATGTGCTTATGTCTTTTGCCTTGCGCTGTATTAGTAATATATCGGGCCTTTAAGTATTATATTATACTGCAGTATTTGTTTGTAATCCACAATTATTAAATGAAAACTTCAAATGTTTATTGACCTTACGTGTATATATATATATGATATTAAATGCTCTCTAATGTTAAATAATTAATATACCTAAGAGGATATACTAATGGTTAGTTAGGATAATAGTAATTATTTATACATTCACACAATATTAGTTAAATTCTTTAAAGTTTGTATAGTATCATAGACAGTGTGTGAAATTTTAAAATATGTCATCAATAATATAGTTAAGACAATAATTATTGCGATGTAATTACACATGTTACGTATCTGAGAACAATAGAAAAATACAGAAACGGTCCAATAGTTAGAACTATATCAAAAATATAATTGCACCCCACGACCCAGGGAAGATCAAACCGGGAGAGGCACCAAGTGTAAAAGTGTTACCTATTCTTATGCTAAGCAACCTTTTATAAAATTGCTGATAGGAATCGCAATTTGACTATTTTTAATGTTTAAGAGAAATAAACGAAGTACGACAATAAATCATATAGTTTCTGATGAGTTTTTGAATAAAAGATTGTACAAAGAAGATTCCAGTAGCTTTGGCTCGCCCAAAAGCAAATAATGCAGGATTCAAAGGTTAAACAAAAACAGTTTTGAGGCCTCTATTCTGTTCTAATAGTTTAATCAATAAGCCCTGCATTAAAGGCTGCCACGCATTTTATGGCGGACAAAGTATTTCTGAATGAGTTTCAAGGTTTCTTTGTTATGAACTAAATTTCTATCTTTCTCTTTTTGTTCTCAAGTATATACTATTCAATTATTGAATCCGGAAGGTTAGAACTTTTAAATGTGTAACTTTAATCCTACTCAGAGATTGTTCCTCTCCGTTTTAAGAGTATTCCAATCCGTCTCAACTACTATCTATATATATTATTAACACTGAGGTTTTCGTTTAGCTATGTATTTCAGTCCAAGGGAAAAATTTTAACGATATTAATCATATAAATGACTAGTTAAAACGAAAATATAATTACGAATATAGAACTTAATATATAACGATATTTGAATAAAAGTA
>NW_019398483.1:0-11583 GCF_000591075.1 Eurytemora carolleeae
AGTGTAGAGTGTAGAGTGTAGAGTGTAGAATGAAGAGTGTAAAGTATAAAGTGTAGAGTGTAGAGTGCAAAGTGTAAAGTGTGTAGAATATAGCTATAGGCGTATTGGAAACTTCAATTCTATATTATTAATGGATTTGCAGGATTAAAATTACAGCTTGAATCCTTTTCCAATTGTTAATAAACTTTTTAAATTAGTGTCTCATCTAAAGCTGGCATGCAATTACAATATACTTTTAAATAAAATACATCAGGAAATGTAACCAAGAGAAGTAAGCTGTACTTTCTGTGTTGTACGAAAGTTGTATAGTTTACATATAAACTATTTTTTAAGAATTTTAATTAGCTTAAATGAAGCTTCTCCNCCCCACGTTCAACTATCACGGAAGATTTGTATTCCAATGCCGACAATTTTTACTACATTAATTCCTATCATTACCTAATCTTTTCCATTTAACCCTTTAATTCTTGGTGTGTGACAGTACATTACTGGTAAGGACCAATTCAGAGGGTTTTTTTTTAAATTCTTCTCTTTTTGAATCTTTTATTTTTATCTCCTTTTTTTGGAACTATGTTTATTTTTTGTTCCTTTATTAGATCTATTTTTTGTTCTTTTTTAATTTTTATGCTCTTTTTTCTCTTTTTTATATTCTAGGCTTTTAGAGTGCATGCCCATCTTCTATTTTAATTAGCATGCATGTTCTCTTTGTATATTTTGTAAAACAAAAACAAAACAAAAAATTTCGCGGATTTTAAAAAGAAAAATCGTGGATTTTTTAGATTTGATGGAATTCAATTTTGGTGGAGGCTAATTTTCGAAATTTTGATCATTCATAAACCTTCCCTGGGGCCGTGTGAAGTCCCACACAAAACTTGGGCCCGATCGGTTCAGCCATTTTGATGTTTATTGGAAACAACCAAACAAACAAACAGACAGACAATGTATAGATATAGACTATAGACGACTAAAAAAGGACAGTAGTATTACACCAAATGAGTCATCTCTTTCTTGTGAGATTATTGTGCCCATAACTTGTAAAGATCAGTTTGGAGAGAAAATCCTGATAAAAACATTCTCTATGTTTCATATCCCCCTTACCACTATGTTATCAATTAAATGTTTGTTTTGATCTCCTCCTAATGCAGTAAGGTTCCTTCCCCCCCCCCTTTCAACCTCACATTCTTCTCCACTATTGCATCCCCCTCCACTCCTTTTCCAATCTTACCCTCCCCCAGCTTTCCGGTTGGCTCTGTAAAACCTCGAACAATAATACAGTAACGATTTTATTCTGTTTTTAAATTCTTGAATGTCGTGCAGTTTCAAATCTTTTAGAATTTAAGTTTTAAAATATTACCAAAATAAGATTCTAATCTATTATCTTTCATTCCTTATTTATACCTAATTGATTATCTATTATCTATAATTTCTTATATTAACCCTATCCCGATTGGGGTATTTTGGTCCATAATAGATAAGGGGGATTGGCGCTCCCCCTCCCCCTCCCCCCTCTTATGGAAAAAGTAAAAAACAGCGGTTACGATTTATTCTATGGTTTCTATGTAGAAGCTTTTACTGTTTTTTTGGGAGGGNATTGATGAATCGGATCATTGTTTTCTACGCTCTATTAAATGTTGGTATAGAGGAGGAGGCTTTGATCCTGCGATTTATCTTTCATGTCCACAGCAGTTTTATTATTATTTTTCTTTGTACAATGATAAACAGAATAACATGGACATTTAGTCGTCTTCGTTAAATTCTGAACTGTTTTAACTCCTCTGAAAATTAGCCCTGAACATAACATAACAGCGAAAAATTAAATATCTTTAGTGAGGTCATGAATAAAAGGTAAAACAAAGACGACTTTCATTCGACTTATTTTTTGGTTTTCACTGTCAATTTGTTTATTAACCAAAACAAATGACTTCCTAGGCTCCTTTATATTTTCAGTATTATCTAAAGGAAATGTTTTTTATTTAGTGTTTTTTTGCTTTTTCTTATTTAAGATTTATTTTGTAATTAATTGTTGAGTTCCTTTGAAAACCTTACAATTGTTTCGAATAAATAACATATATAGTTTAACATTCTCTAATAGATTTCTTGGATCTGATGAAAGATTTAATCGTTATGAAAGGCATTAAAATGGATAATTTAATCTTAAGAAGGATTAAAAAAGGGTTTAAAAGTTATAAAAGGTCAAATGTATTTTTATTTGATCATACTTTGACAAAACATTAATTTTTAAATGAGACAAAGTTTCATAGCTTTCGATAAAGCATTGCTGCTCGTATTCAGTTTCATAACTATCTTAACTTTTATCAATGTCAATATTTTTTACAATTTAAAGATATATAGCTTATTTAAAGCTTATATAAGCCTAACAGCAAATATTTAAAAGTGTATACTGTACTACGTGTACAATGTACTGAGTGAGCATTATAATTTCGCTAAAAACGTTAATTATAAAGGTCCTGGTAAAGTTATTTGATTTTTAATAGCATCAAAATTGTCTTAATGTCGTCTTCCTGAAATTCCGCAATTTTCTACGAAATTGTACGTGTACTGTGTACATCTGAAATATCTGAAATATCTCACCTTTGGCACAAAAACCAGACAGAGAGTGCCTGTAGTACAGAATATGATGAAGACGGAGATAATGATAAAACTGGCGTTCTGGTCCTCGTTCAATACATAGCTCACAGCTACTCCCAGTACACACATTATCACAACGTTGTACACAGACATACCAACATACTTGCTGTCGTTCAAGGCAGGGATCTGTACGTTCCTTGTCTCCCAGGCCAAGAATGCGCCAAATACCTAAAAATTAGTTTTGCTTAATTTAAAATCCGGAATAATTTTATCAAAAAACGGATAAGAAAGTTGTTAAATTCGAAAAAACATGTGATAACCTCTCCNTTAAATGAGAAGACCTAGAGATGATCGATGTTCATTGTTCAATGAACCAATTTAAGATTAAATCCGGCCAATTTTATACAAGTCGGAAACTTTCCACAAAAGTTTTCATCTGAGAACAGGTAAAGCCAAAAATGTAAAGTTAAAATCACAAACCTTACATATCATATAAAAAATATGAGATAAATATTTTTATGTTAGTAAACAGAAAAATATATTGTTTTGATCAAATTAAGCATGATATACTGATATAGACCCATGTTGTTGTTTATGTTTATGAGTAAAAGCATAATTTTTTCAGATGGAAAATATAAGAAGTACTAAAGGTACGTAATACTTGAGGTATAGAATTCTTAGTAGAATTCTTGAACATTGTTATTGTTTAGTTCCTAGCAGTCCAAATATCACAGTAAAATGTGTACACAAACCGTGACCCCTCAACCTTTATTATACATACCTACATATTATACAGCACTGATTTTGTATCAATTGCTTCCAAGTTCACTTTTAAAAGTATCAATACTCTACTATATAGGGTGTTCAACGAAACATTTAAAACTTTTCCCCAACTGTGATGTTTCGTTAGACACCCTTTAGGCTTCAGTAGATTATTGATATTTTTGAAAGTGAACCGCTATTCTTGGAAGCAATTAACACAAAATCATTGCTGTTAAATGTTTCGTGGGACACCCTGTGCATAAGGTTGCACAGAGAAAAAACTAGTTAAAAAATTAGAATTTGTGGCCAGTGTTCTGATACTTTTCTTTTTCACAGGGATTGATACCTGGATTTAATGAAATATAAACAGACTCAGTTGGAACTCAGAGAAATATAAATAGAGAAACTTCATCATAAATTGAATTAACTTCGATAATTAAGTATATATCATTAAGCACGTTTTATGGCATGACAATTCTCAAGATAACGTTCAAGAATTTAAAAATTAAAAAATGTGAAGGACGAGTAGGAATATTCTATAAATATTTGTAGATAGTTGAAAAATTCCGGTTTAAATGTCGGAATGGAATGGAATTTGAGTTGAAACCGATCATTGAAATTATTCCCTCTATAACAAATTTAAAATTAACTGGAATTTCTGCAAAAAAAAATGTTTTTAAAGAAAATTCCTAACAAAGGAAAGCCACAGGATAAAATTTGACAAAGGGCGCGAAGCTTATCTATTTCGTAAAACTTACCATAAGTAGTCCTTTGTAGGCGTAGATTATCCCGACAAATATATGCATATAGTTGCTCTTGCAATACTCGTTCAGAGGGATTATTAGAACATCTACATCTCCATGTGGGCTCTACAATACATAACATAGGCTTTACATTCTACATAGGATTTAGGAGTTCAGAATTCAGAAACAGGATTCAGAAGTTTAGAATTCAGAAACAAGAATTAGAAGTTTAGAATTCAGAAAAATGATTTAAAAGATTAGAATTCAGAAACAGAAATTAGAAGTATAGAATTCAAGAACAGGATTTAAAAGTTTAAAACTCAGAAACAGGGTTTAAAAGTTTAGAATTCAAAAACAGGAGTTAAAAGTTTAGAATTCAAAAACAGGATTTAAAAGTTTAGAGTTCAGAAACAGGATTTAAAAGTTTAGAATTCAGATACAGGATTTAAAAGTTTAGAATTCAGAAACAGTATTTAAAAGTTTAGAGTTCAGGAACAGGAGTTAAAAGTTTAGAATTCAGAAACAGGATTTAAAAGTTTAGAGTTCAGAAACAGGATTTAAAAGTTTAGAGTTCAGAAACAAGATTCTAAAGTTTAGAATTTAGATACAGGATTTAAAAGTTTAGAATTCAGGAACAGAATTGAGAATTTAAAAAAATCAGGAATAGAATTTAGAAGTTTAGAATTAAAAAACAGAATTCAGGAGTTTAGATTTCGGAAACAAGATTTAAAAGTATAGAATTCAGGAACAGGATTTAAAAGTTTAAAATTCAGAAAAGGATTCAGAAACAGGATTTAAAAGTTTAGAATTCAGAAAAGGACTCAGAGGATTAGAATTAAGGATTTTAAATAATCTTTTCATTTAAAAGATTAGTAAAGAATGTTTATTTGGAAAAAATGTTTGGAATTTTTAAACTTGATTTTTAACAAAAACAAATGTGGAGCCAGGAGCAAAATGTCATCCATATTTTGATATCATAGGACATATTGAAAAACTTGATAAGATTGAAAACTAGAAGTTTGATAAACTTCAAACAAACTTTAATTTCCTTTTTCGTCAAAATTTAAATTGTTGGGAAATCTTGATTTTATTCTTCTTCTGCAGTATTTGTTGAAAATAAGGTAAATCCTTGAACAATTCAATAGGATCCAGAATTCCAATAGTTTTCACTTGATTATACTCCAGGACCACAGCCTTGGTATAGATGGATAGGAGGATAGGAGGATAGGAGGATAGGAGGATAGGAGGATAGGAGGATAGGAGGATAGGAGGATAGGAGGATAGAAGAATAGGAGAATAGGAGGATAGTAGGATAGCTAAAGAAAACTTACATAAGGTCTAAGGTCCTCGGTTTTCCTAAAGAACGGATCGAAGACCTGCCAGGTGGTCATGATGATAATATCCATGGTGAGGAGAATACCAACCACCAGGAACAGCTGGGAGTCCTTCATCACCTAAGAGAACATAAATATTTAAACTTAAGAAAAACAAAAATTTAATTTTTAATAGAAATGAACAAAGTGATTGTATCATTTGTTTAAAAATTGCCATGGACAATTTGCATAAGTTCTTTTATCTTTAGCGTTATACGACACTGCAAATTTGATGCATGTAGATTGTAGAGTCAAAGGAAAAGCCAGGCGGATACGGAGAAAATCTGTTTTACATGTCCTACTTTTAATAAAATATTGAAATATAGCTAATCACGGGGCGGAATTAATCTCGGTAATGTACGAGAATAGGGTCGGACGGGTACATTCAGAGATGGCAGTGACGAGAAGCGACACGTTCGTTTTCGTGAATTGTGAAAAAAGATTTTCTAAAATCATGTTTGCTGTATAGTAGGAATACGAGAGTCACATTCTGTGATTACATAAATTCTTTTTTATATTTAAACCTGAACATAAGAATATAGAAATTTCCTACTTTTAAAACTTTTTAATGCTATATTTAATTCTTTAACTTTGTTTGATTTCTAGGAATATAAAAAAGCTGAAAGGGGCTTTTGTTAAAAGTTTCCAAAGACTCTGAAGAAATGTGAACAGAATTTTATTTGAGATTTTTTCTTTTGATCACAAATCCATGTTATGGTAAAATCATACCTTTTCACACAATAGAGATAATGTTCCAAATGGGAATTATTTTTTATCTTTAAAAATCGAAATATATTTTGATTCCGATTGGCCATAAACTTTGTTTGGGTTTATGTCAACATGTTTTGGCCAGATCAGGTCAACCGTTTTGACGTTTTTGGATACACTATAATAGCCAAATTTTATAGAGATTANAACATATCAGGACTGTTGAAATTCTGTAAGAAACCGCAATTTTCTTCATTAAACTTTTCTTCAACAAATCTGCTAATTGAGCTTTTGTTAAGATAATAACATTTTATCCAAAGTAAATGATCATAAAATAAAAACCCCAGATTATTTCAAAATTTGCTGTATAAGCACAGCAACATAAGATTGCTAAAATGTCGTCTTTCTATTCAACAACCTCCAGTATGAATGGTAAATTATTTCCTATTTATAACACTGTTATTTTGGTTCTCAGTGCTATAAAGTCCAAAAACTTTATTGCACGTCGTGCCAAAATAATATTGTTCATTTGTGTACGTGTCTTATGTCAATGGCTATTTCTAGATCAAATAAGATTTGATACAAAGCAGAAGTTAAAATATGAAGTTTATTTCAATTTTATTTTCATTTCAATTGAAAATTTTATTTTTTTAAATATCCGGGAACCAATAAAAAATATTTAGTACACGTGCTACAATGTTCCGCTATAGTTTAACTTCAAAGCACGATAATCACTTTATAGCACGTTCATTATGAAATTCACGATAAAGAGGAAGAATGATTAAGTACACAATAGTTTTATAAAATCATTTATTGTACAATGTACAAACAATGATTACAAGTTAATATTAAGTTTATTTGTTGACTGCTGAAAAGCATTTGATTTGAAATATACTAGTCATGACAGATGATTTCATAGTTTGCACTTGTCACAGATGCATTTATTAATCTTAGACTCACCATTAGGAACACACAACAATGTTGTTGGTTAAAACAAATAAATTAAAATATGCTTCCTTTAAAAACTTTATTAAAATCTCCATGGTTTTATTTGTCTTTTCCCCTTTAAATAACAACTTTTCGTTAGATTAATTATTTCATTTTGGACATATTTCCCAAGTAAACACTTTGTCTTTAAGAGACTGTCATCGTAATTCAAGTGACCCTCCATGCAAAGATGATAATCCCGATTCACATCAGCAACCCTTATAGCTTTGTCTGATCAAGTATTAATTAGACATCAATGTTTTTGTTTCTTGAAACTGTTTATTTTCTATTCCGGTTTCTGCGCGAAGGGAATTTGTGCCATTCATGTTTATTAGAAGCAATGGAGAAGCCCGCAGAAATAAACACTTTACGAATCAGAAAACGACAGTATCCTCCACATGTTTTACAAGATTAAGGTTTCAAGGGTTGTGCATTGACATGTTTGTATAGTAGGTTACTGAAAACGTTTTTAGTTCCTTTTAAGGTTGTATAACCTTTTATTTTATTGTCACTCTTTCCTCACCTTTTTTTTTAAATAAGAAAAATCGATCTTTTTCCTTTGATAAAGTCTTTTAGATAGAACACTAAATGATTTGGCATAGTCGGAAACGCTTTTAAAGCTGCCGGGAACTATAAATGTTAAAATAATGACTACAAATTTCCGTTCAGTCATTTTTAAATCTTATCCTTTGTAGGTAACCATGCAGGTAATCAACATTTATGGATGTAGTGTTTGCTGTTATCTAGAGGTTTAATGGAAATATTAAAAGGGAGCAGGGTCGGAATAAAGAACAGAAAAAGAATGAGAAACTTGAAGGAGAGTTTGAACCCTCTTCAGTGTTAAATATTCATTAGCTAAGTTTGAGAAGAAAATATATAAGAAAGTTTTTAACCACGAAAATATATTCATCCAGAATTCACTACGTAGTGCGCAGTTTTTAAACTTACTTTGGCCTTTTTTCTTATTCCCCCTCCCTTCCCCTATTTTTTCTACCCCCCCCCTCACCTCCCATTTTTTCTACCTTCTGTCTATTTTTCCTCTGTCCTTCTCCACCTTTTCCCTACCTTTTGTCTCTTATTTCTTTTCCTTTTTGCATCCTTCTGTCAATTTTATCTCTTCCTTCTCTCCCTTCTTCATCACTACTGCACGGGCAGCCGTAGTACATTTGAATTTCCGAGCCGGGTCAACCTTTTCAGTCCCAGTTTAAACTGTATCGCCCGGACAGTGGGTAAATAAAGGAGACACGCAATAGGACTAGCCGGTGCAACAAGGTTGACGTGGTCAGACTTTAGGTTGAATTTACTTTTACTGAAGGGTCAGAGGTGCGTGACTGTTTCTCTGTTTAGTCATTCACTTTTTTCTCTTTCCTTTTCCCTCCCTTCTTTCTCTTTTATGTTCTTCCCTTTGCGCCTTTTTCCTCAAACTGTGTCAAATTTATCCTCATTTTCTCTCATTTCTGCCAATTTTATCTCTCTCCTTCTCCTCTTATTTCCTCACTTAACTTTCTCTTTTATCTTTTTCCCTTCTTCTCTTTTTGCCTTTTTTATCTCTCCTTCTTCTATTTTTTACTTCCTTCTGCCTCTTTTTTCTCTTTCCTTCTCCTCTCTCCTCCCATTTGCCTCTTTTTTTTTCTTTTTTTCTGCCTGTATCCCCCCCCCCCCAGTTTCTGTCCCCCATATTTATAAAGTTTTCAACTATCCAAGTTGCATCTCTTCTGCTAGAAGACACATCAAAGAAACTAAAGTTTATGCATTAAATTTTAAACATCCAAAAAAGAAAACTACTTGCTTACCAGACATAAATACAATAAAACTCTTCTTTTGTCTTTCAAAGAAATGTATCTTATAGAACACAACTAAATTTAATAATAACAAGCAAAATTTCTTCTTATTGAAAGATGAAATTGAGCCGCATTCAACAAGGGCAGCTGTAGTTACATTTGAATTTCCGATCCGGGCCAACCTGTCCGTTCCCAGTTTGTACTGTACCTAGCTCTATGGACAGGACTAGCCGGTGTAACAAGGTTGAAGCGGCCAGACTTTATGCTACATATAGGTTGAATTTACTTTTACTAAAGGGGCATGGAGGTGCGTAACAACAGAATTAAAAACATTTTGACGTTCGGAAACATACAAAATAATCTTTAATTCTATTAATATTTAGTAAAAATTAGCCATAACATACATATGCCCCCAAAAAATTAATTTCACTGCATTAGAAATGGTTTTATATTTCACAAAACATTTTAGTTAGAATTTTCTATTTCGTTAGTTATTGTAAACATTAATTAGTTTTGATTATTATTATGAAAATTTTGTTCGTTTAATTTTACAATGTCAAAATTTTGTTGGAAACTGTACAAATTCTGAAGATCGCAATTCCACAAAATTTTAGATATTGTGCCTCATTTTAACATTTTAACCAGAAATTTAGTATTTTAAAACCCGAATTCATTAATCCCCCCTCCCCCCGCCCCCTAACTCGTTCTAATTATATGATACTTCAAGTTTGCGGGGTTTTAAGTTAAGGGCGAAACACCGTAAACAGAATATTTAATATATTTTGCTTATACATTTTTTAAAAGTAGAAGATTTCCATTTAAAACAAAGTAAAATAGCAAACTTGGGTTGCATATTGTACCATGATATATTGAAAATACACATTTCTTTTCGAATAGATGTCATTAAGTTTTAATATCCTAAGATTATAAAAACATCTGGATGGTCTGCAAGGATGTACTGTGCATCTCTTTTCACGCCCCGCCTATTCTTGTATATGAAATCACCGTGTGTATTTTCTAGTGTTATGAGTTGACAATAGGGCGCTAGAGGAAGAATAAATGGTGTATTTCTTTTCTTCTTCTTTTCAGCCATTAGATAAGAATATAAAAGCTTTGTTGCAAGAATACATAATTTTGAATATTTATATATATATAGACACAATTTCAACACTAGAAATATGAATATTGAATAGTGACTTAGGGATAAAGATAATATAAAAGAACAAGATTGGTGGCCAGACTCAAATGACAAAGCAAAAAAAAACAGAAATAAAATAATGAACAGGTTCAGAATTTCAAGTCAACAAACGAGAAAAGGGAATAATATTTGAAATAATGCTTGAATAAATTTGAAATATGAAAAATTGGAAAATTTGAGTTTGTGGCAAAACTCAATACTTTTAATCCTTAAATATACAACTAAGCGTTAATCACATGAAGAGCAAGTTGTCATCAGCTGATTAAATTGATTTAGCAATTTGGAGCAGCTGATCTTAATATCTTGGTTACCCAAAGTCAGAATAGCTATGATATCTGTATTGTAAACAAATATTTTTTCCCTATTTACAATCTTATACGTGGAATTCAACGCATCCATTCAATTTTGATCCGGATCCTGGATCTGTTCAGGAAAAATATCCGGATCCTGGATCTGTTCAGGAAAAATATCCGGATCCTGGTTTTTTTCTCGCAGTTTTCGGTTCAAACTTTGCCCCTTGGATCCGGATCCATAAAGCCAAAATCTTGCGAATCCAACGGATCCGGATCCTAAGCACTACGTTGAAGTAAAAAAAAGAATGACGTCTGTTGGTCAGTTCCTGATTCTACTGATTTAAAATAAAGGAATAACGGGAATATTTAATATTCAAATTTCTAAATAATCTCAATATTTGCAGATTTCTCCAATATTTTACATATTTAGCTTTTTATTTGAAAATGTGAAAAAAGGGCTCTTTGGTTCTCGTAAACCGCTGCTCAAATATTTCAACTCATGAGTAAAAAATAAAAGAATAGGTACGAATAAAATGGATTAAAAGTGAAACAATGAATTAATTTTAAAAATACAAATAATATAAAAATTTACCTTTTTGTTGAGTTGAACATTAGTAAAGATGGAATGAACTCTCCAGGTTTTTGAGAACATAGATCCAAAAGATAAAGTGAACCCTGACATTAGAATCCAGGCTCGTCCAGCGCATATGTACGGAAACGCGGCCTACGCACATCATATTCATGCATCTGGTGTATTTTCAAATTTTAAAGGAATGAAGTCTTTGCAGCAAACTCATATTTTCTAATTTCTATATATTTGCAACTTCATGCTGTACATTTCATACTAAGATTATTTGATCTAACATAATTTATAGGTAGTTTGAAATATCTAAGGTCTACGACATTGGTTTGCAAAGATATATGTATCAGAAAATCATAGTGTGTGGCAAGACTAAAATACGTCAATAAATTCTTTAGAAATATTTGAGAATATATATGGGTTAGGGTGTTAAAGAGTGTAGAGTGAAGAGTGTAGAGTGTAGAGTGTAGAGTGTTGAGTGTAGAGTGTAGAGTGTAGAGTGTAGAGTGTAGAGTGTAGAGTGTAGAGTGTAGAGTGTAGAGTGTAGAGTGTAGAGTGTAGAGTGTAGA
>NW_019398484.1:0-9121 GCF_000591075.1 Eurytemora carolleeae
TCAGTCATCAGTCATCAGTCATCAGTCATCAGTCATAAGTCATCAGTCATCAGTCATCAGTCATCTGTAATAATAGATAATTATAGATAATTAGAGATAAATAAAAAATGATCAGACTTCCAAATTTAATTTTTCAACCATTAAAATTATAAAATATTATTTCTATTTTGTTCCCACCTGTTCCTCATCTTCTGATTCACAGCTGAATTCATGATCAGTGGCAAACAAATCGTCAGCCTCGTCCTGATTATAAAAATTTAAATCGTCGGTCTCATCCTCATCATAAAAGAATCTTGTACTCAAAATAAATCAAATTCCGTAATATACAAATCATGTCGAAACTGTAAATTACAGGTGGCGGAAACGTCATGTGTGTGTGTCTGTACCAAAGAGTGTGTGTATGGAATACCGAACCAAAGGTGTGTACTGTAGGTTTATACAGTACATAAGAATATATGTATTTGTGTTGTTTAGAAGAGTACATTTGTTTATTGTTAATTGTTTACTTAAAAATAAGTTTAATATACATTATACACGTAATATATATTTACGTATTCAAGTCAACACTATAAAGCCAAATTTTTGTGCAAAGAATATTATTTGAAGTTTACAAACTAATCGTTATTCAAGTTTAATTATAATTGACGACATTGTTCTTCCTAGACTAGTCATATTGTGTGGTCTGTACCAAACGAGTGTGTGTAAGGAATACCGAACTCGTCTGCAAAGCAGTGCGACTGGCTTTCTCATGCCAGATCAGCGCCATTTCCTTTCCCTTTATTCCTATTCCGTGGTAAATTATTGTTTAGACATAAGCCTAATTAAATAGAATGTAAACAGACCGCTAAATCAGTTTATAGCAACCGAAACCGAGTTCATAGTGTTTTCCAGAATTAATTTGTGTATAGTGAATAAATCCTGATAATTAAACATTAAATCGTCGGCCTCGTCCTGATTTTAAAAATTTGAAATAAAAAGTAATCACGGATTAAAAAATAATGATTTTTAAAATTAGGTAGACCACCGCTGAGAAGAAAGGGGGGGGAGGCAGGCAGGCGGCCATGAGCAACAAACATGTTTAACTAGCCTGTCCATTACTTTATGCTAATTTGGAACATTATGCAATTCGAAAAAAGTTCTCGAATATTAAATCCAACATAAATAACCGTCATATCATCATTATTGAAAAAGAATTTGTCGTTTTTAGCTTGAAAGTATTTTAATCGCCAAATTTCCAAGTCATTGTTTCTGTAGCAAAAAATCCGCGAGTCAAAAAAAAGAACCCGCTATTGAAAATAATCAATTTTGCGGAAAGAAGAAAAGGGATGTGCTGTACACGGAAAATAATAAAGGGAAAAATGACGATATCTTCCACAATTTTTATCAGATAAGGGTTTTCTTGTGTATGGGATATGCCTATTTTTACTAGAGTCAAGTATACAGTCCCTTTAAGTTGATCGTGACGTGTTAAGTTTATTATTACAGGCGAAATTAGTTCCAAAACTAACACTTGGCCCATTTCTAACACTGAGTTTTAGAAATGGGCCAAATCTGCAAAGTTATCTTTTTCCGGCGTATATATCCTTAAATCCTAGCCAAGTTGAACAAAACCACGCCATACATTTAATAAAAATTGCTAAAACTAATTATTGAAACAAGAAATGTCAACTTTAAACTAATTTGAAACAATTACCGCATCTCAGCTCATATCGCGTTTTCGGAACATATCCAGGTTTTGAGACACTTACTCGAATTCGTATCATTGTCAATTTTTAAGCACTTAAGTAACAAGACAAGATTATTTGAAAAGGTAAAATATAAACAAAATGGAAAACAAAAAATACTGTTCTTTTATAATTTAAAAATCATTTTATCATCCAGAAAACAAAATTTTAATATTATTATGTTCTTACACTATAGATTGAACTAGAAATCCATGAAATTGTTTATTTAGAATGCGGGAAATTAATTCAACTTTATTCTCTTATTTTACAAATAAAAAAGGGAAATAAGATTTTAGAAATAATTTTTAAAAAACTATGACTAAAAAGTACATAGATTCTAGGGACTCAGTCCTAATAGCGGACGGATCCGATTGAACATTACATCCCATACAACACTACTCTGGCTCATCAACCCCTTCACCCCAGTTCACCCAAAAAAGACTCCATTACTTGAGCAGTATATTTAGTCTTCAAAGATAATTTTTAATTTTCGTGATTTATATTGAAAGTTGGGAAAATGGGTTTTGTCTCGAAAACGCCACAATGTTTCAAATTCAGGATTTGTTCGAAAATGGAAAACCTGACCTTGTCTTGAAAACGGTCAAGGGTTTTAAAATAAAAAGGATCTCCTTTTATAAATTTGATTCCAGAAGATAGTTTTAAATTGGGAATTATTGTATTATTGTCCTCGTCATGCTTAACAAAATGTTGGTTATAGTTTATACCATCGACTTTTACTCTCGACATTGATGGGATCCTTAAAACCCCAGTTTTTAATTTGTGCCCATTTCTAACACTGAGTGTTAGAAACGGGCCAAGTATTATTTTTGGAACTAATGTCCCCTGTATTACCGCAATCTCCTGGTATAATTCCTCTAGGTCGGATTCATCCTCCAGACCTGTTCCATCACTTCCGGACGAAAACTGAGAAAACTCTTTGTTCACAGAATCCCCTTTCCTCGGCTTCTTCTCCCTCCTCTTCTCTTTCTTCCTCTTCTTCTGCTCCTCGTAATCTAAATCCTTTTCATCATCACTGGCTTGCAAAGTCATCTCCGCTTTCCGCTTTCTTAGTTTCTTTTTCAGTTTTCTCTTTCGTTCGTGCATCATGTAATCAGCGCCGAGAGTTCTCATTTTCTCTAGCTTTCTCTTTTCACGTTCTTCCTTTTTTATTTTCATTTCTGCGTATAATTTGAGCCTTTCTTCTTCTTCTTTTTTCTTCCGTTCCTCTTCTTTTTGTTTAAGTATTTGTACTCTAGAGCTACCTCGTCTTCCCACAGATTCATTTGTTTTAGCAGCAGCTGCTTTCCCAAATGCAGCTCCGTTTCCAGGAGCAGCTCCTCGCCCTCTTCCTCGGCCGGCACTTCGAACGGGACCTTTCTCTTCTTCTTCACTTTCACTCTTCTTCCCACGCCCATTCTTCTGCTGAGATTCGTCTGCTTCAGATTCTTCCTCGCTTTCATCTTCCTTCTTGTTTTTCTTCGATTTTTGGTTATCACTTTCCTCCGACTCCTCCGCGCTCTCCTCGGAGGCTGGCTTCCCTCTTCCCCGACCTCTACCGCGACCTCGACCCCTGGGTGTACATCGACCTCGACCTCTGTTCCCTCCTCTACCTCTTCCTTTACTTGGAGTTTCATCAGGACTGAATTCATCCTCGGAACCTTCACTTTCCTTCGGTTTTCTTCCTTTCTTTATCGGCTTCTCATCCTCATCACTTTCCTCCTCTTCCTCCTCGCTTTCATCATCAACCTTCCGGACAGACCTAGATCTACCATTCCTAGCTCCAACCTTAGCATTCCCAGCATTGCATTCAGCTCCTGAACCTGATCCTTGAATTACAACTGGAGCTTCAGATATCTCCTCTCCTACAATCATGCTTGAGTCCGCTCCGGGTTCAGGTTCAGCTGGTTCGTCTCCTGAGTCGAGTTTAGGTTTCTTCTTATCACTCTCCGGGAGGGGCAGATCTACGGGGGATTCTAGACCTCGCTTCTTTAAGGGAACCAGCTTATCCTGTCTGGGAGAACCTGGAGATATCTTACTCCGCATTACGTTTAGAGTTTCTCCGTTCTCTCCGGTCTATAAAAATAAGATAAGAAAATATTAAAAATTTCAGATTTTACTTTTGTAACTGTAGATGTTTAACACCTTACCTTTTGGTCGTCCTTAATTTCCGGTTTCTCTTTCTCCTCGTCCGTTGAAAAAGGACGAAATGGTATCTTTACATCTTTCTTTTCTTCTTGTTTTATTCTCTCGTCGTCTTGTTTCTTTAAATCCACTTTCTCTTTCTTCTTCGATTCTTCCTCTGCATTATTTTTCTTTAACTCTTCTTCCTCTTTCTTCGTCTTTGAATCTTCTTCCTGCTTCTTTTTCTTCGATTTTTCTTCCTCTTTCTTCTTCTTTAATTCTTCTTCCTCTTTCTTCTTCTGTAACTCTTCTTCCTCTTTCTGCTTTTTCAACTCTTCTTCCTCTTTCTTCTTCTTAAATTCTTCTTCCTTTTTCTTCTTTTTCAACTCTTCTTCCTCTTTCTGCTTCTTTGACTCTTCTTCCCCTTTCTTCTTCTTAAATTCTTCGTCCTTTTTCTTCTTCTTCAACTCATCTTCCTCTATATTCTTCTTTGATTCTTCATCTTGCTTCTTTTTCTTTAATTCTTCTTCCTCTTTCTTCTTCTTTAATTCTTCTTCCTCTTTCTTCTTCTTTAATTCTTCTTCCTCTTTCTTCTTCTTCATTTCTTCTTCCTCTTTCTTTTTCTTTAAATCGTCTTCCTCTTTCTTTTTCTTTGACTCTTCAACCTCTTTCTTCTTTTCTATTTCTTCTTCAATTTTATTTTTAGATTCTGGTATCTCTTTCTTCTTTTTCAACTCTATCTTATCCTTCCTTATTATTTCTTCTTCTTTTTTCTGTTTCGATCCTTCTTCTATCTTCTTAGCTTCCTCCTCTTTCTTCGTCTTCTCGTCATCTTCTTGCTTTACATTTTTCATTTCTTCCTCTTTCCTCAATTTCAATTCTTCCCCTTCTTTCTTCTTCTTTGTCACTTCCTCCGATTCTTTCTTCATACTCATCTCTTCCTCTTTCTTCTTCTTAGCTTCATTCTCCTGTTTTTTAATCTTCTCTTTATCTTCATCTTCCTTTTTAATTTCTAGATCGTTATTCTTTACATCATTTCCGTTTTTCTTCATTTCATTCTTGCCAACTTCCTCTTTCTTAATCTCTTGTTTTTCTTCCTCCTTCTCCGTCTTAATACACTTGTCCTCTCCTTTTCTCCTGTCCTCCGCTCTGTTCTTGTCCTCTATGAGACTAGATCTTGTATCCTCGTCCTCTGAGTTGACCCTGCTCACATCTCCGCTATTGACTGCACTTTCAGGAACTGGACCCGTGTCCCTGGATATTTACAAAAATATTAATATTCATTTTTACAAATATTATCGACCCCAGATATTTTTTAAACCAAGACGGAATTTTATTACTTTAAGGGAGTGACCCGTAGACATGGCAGTTAAGCTAAGAGTGCAGTATTGTAGAGACATTTTTTAGGATTCATTTGAAACCTATCAGACGTTTTTACGGTGTAAGATTGTTCAGCAAGAGCAAAAATTGGATCTTTAAAATCCTTTTTTCGCCCGCCTGCCCTTACACGATCACTCCCTTTAACGTCCCTTTATCAACTTATTAATTCAACAACGTAACCAACTCATTAATTCCCCAATATCCTCTACTATGGCAAGAATATGTTGTGCGACTTCCAACGTTCTTTGGGATAATCGAGCGGCATAAAATCCACATTGTTTCTGATTTAGAGGTGTAAAGAGTACAGTTGTAAATCGGACCAGCAAATGGAGGATCATTTGAAATTGCGTCTAACCTAATAATATCCTCGATCCCTGTCATATCCTCCTCATCCTCTTCATCCTCCTCAGTTGAGGTCACTGCAACTCCATCCTAAAATATAGTTTTTTTTTTATTTTAATAAAGGGACTGTTCTCAAAAATGAAGAAAGATGAGCTATTTTTTAATTACGAACTAAGACCGAGATTTCAAAAGAGAGGGTTTGATTTAGCTTTGGGGAACATAGGATAGGAAAGAAATTTTGATTATGGAAAGTTTATTCATTAGTATCTATTTGATTAAGGGGTGTACAGTGTACAGTGTACACTGTATAGTGCACAATGTATGTTTTCTTCCAAAATAATTTTTTTCACAAAAAAATTATGGCCATGATTTTAAGTTTTATTCTGAGGAATTGGAAAAAAAACTGATTTTAGGGAGGAAAATGAATTTTTTGGGGAAATTTATCAAAAAATGGATGCCTGCTTTCATTGTGATCCCCCCCCCTCATCAAAAATCTCCATGAAAATTATATAACCCAGATTTTATATAAGCAAAAGAGATTAATATTTCTTTTTTTCCTCCCATAGTTAGTACAGTTAGTACAAGTATGTTCGGTAGATACATTTTTAGGTTTTTGTTCGAAAACCATTGCAACACAAGTTGGCCTTGACCTTGAGTTTTGTGAGAAGGCTTACAAGCTCATCTTTACTGGAGGCCACCAGTTCCCAACTTTCTTCATCAAGGTCCTCTTTATACACCCTATATAGTTTTAAATATGAATATATATGTATTTCTGGATTTAACTTTACATATTTATTATACATAGAATAGAAATAAATGTACTATATAATAATTTAATATTTCATGCCTTACAGAAATCTTCAGTGGAAAATCTTATATTTATATCTATTCATTCAAACAGGAAAATAATATTAAAATTAAAAATAAAATAAAATTAAAGGTTTCTTAAATGTTTTGTAATTTGAAATCAATTTTAACTCGAATAAATGAATGACATCAAGAAGGATGAAAGGATGATAGGACGAGTGAATAAAGGATGAAATGATACTTAAATCAATAATGAAAGGATGAATGAATGAATGCCTATATAAAGGAAGGGATGAATATTATATAATTGGGTGGGATGAGGATGAGGGATGCAGGATAAAAGAATGAATAAAGGATGAAAGAATAAAAGAAGGATGAAAGGATGAATGAATGTACCTAAGATTAGCTCCTTGATCTACTTGATACCAATAACAGTTTCCTTGTTTATCCTTCCCTAGAGGACTTAATCTCAGATCATCACTGCTCAATTTGTTCATTTCCAGCTTAAATATAGATATATAAAATATAAATTAAATTTAAAAATCAATGACAAAATTCAACGGATTTTTCTGCTTGCATGAGTAGATGTCAAACTTGTTTTAAAACATATTTTTTGGAGGCTATATTTTTATTTGACCGGGCTTTGTGAGTAACCACAAAAACCTTGGTCCTGCTCAGTTCAGCTGTGGTGACAATCCTTAGACAAACAGCCAATATATTAATATTTAAAAAGCTAAAATTTAAATTGTACTTAAATTTTTTCTTAAAACAATTTTACTGTTCCACGTTTATTTGAGATCGCAAAAGATGAAATTCTTTTGACCCCTGGATAAAATAAAGTAAAAAAAAACACAAACCTTGAATTTAGCGTTCTGGTCAAACTGAGCTTCACACAGGTTTTTAATTGCTCGTATCTTTAAACTCAGTTTTGCTCTTTTGTAACCAAACCTAGAATAATAATGAATGATTTTTTAAAATAAGAACATTAATCTTACATCAAAATTTACGTTAGAAAATAAAACATAGTAACTACTTAAGCATACTAATTGTATTATACTCACCAGTATATTGAATATTAATTTCAACAAAAAAAAACACAAAAATGTTAGATGATAAAAAGGTGAAATCAAATCATGAGTTGAAAATGTTTTGGTAAATCTTCATTCTTCACTTTTTTATAGATTTTGATTTTACTATTTTAACAGTGTTTCTGTTAAATAAATGGACACAAATAATCAATTTACCTATCCAGTTCCCAACCATCTTCGTTGGAGTACGAAAAACAGAATCTGTAAATAGAAAAAATGGATTAGAAAATACAATCAAACTTGTTTTCTAATTATTGGTTAAAACAAAAAATATCCTCGGTATAAAAAAAACTATTTTCATAATATAATAAAAAAAATGCTTTGAATTTGAGCATTTGATGAAAATTTAAAGTATCAAGATCCTTTCAATGGAATTATGAATTTGCTGTTTAATTCGCATTTTTTCGGTGATACTCCATTCATAAAGTGGCATATCTGATTCACAACGGTTCCCTTTAGACAATTCTTTGATAAAAGATAAATGAGATATCCATATTGATTAATGCAAATAGTGGTTTCTCTCTTTTCTCTATAAAAGTGAGTTGCCGACCTCTACTACAGAAACAATTAAGGTAATAAACCTAAACAAAAACTTTTTTACAAAGAAAACGACGATATCTTATTGTTCCAAAAATGGGTGTTTATAGAGTACAATTGTGAATCGGAGACTAAAAATACGCCTACAAATATACCTCCTTTCAAGATTAGCATCTAACCTGGTTAATCCTTTTTCCCATTTCTCAATAGTAACAGACTTCTTAAGTTTCCTGAGAAGCTTGACGTGGAACATGACAAGGTCTTCACCAGCCTCCCCTCCACTCTCAAGCATCTCCTGATCAGGTATGGAATTAATAAATAACAAGAAGTAGTTGAACTTGCTACGGAAGACAAAATAAAATTTCCTTCAGTCGTAGGTAATCCAGTTCAGTCCTAAAATAAAATTTTCGGACCCTCCTCCCCTCCCCCTCCTATCATTAATGTGAACAAGATTTAAACTATTTTTAAAAGCTTTCTTTATCACCTCTAGTTCTGCAATAGTAGGACAAGGAACACCACAGGCTCCTCCAAATTTCTCCAAAAACGAGCAGATCACTGCAAAATTTGGATCCGCAGTGCAACGATCTTTTAGCTCTTTTGTTTCGGCATCCATGATCTCTTCATTTTCTTTGTCCTTCTCATCTACCTCTCCGTCCTTCCCATTTTCCTCTCCGTCCTTCCCATCTACCTCTTCGTCCTTGCTCTTTTTCTCTTCATCCTCCTTCTCATCTACTTCCATTTCTTCATCTTTGTTCTCATCTTTTTTCCTATCTTCGTCTTCTTCAGTTTCCTTACTCAACTTTTCTTTTCCATTTTCTTTAGTTTCTCCATTCTGAGAGGAAATTTTATCACTTCTGATTTTTTCACTATTTCCGTGTGTTGCTCCATCGTCATCTTTACTCTTTCCTTTTTCCGTTTGTTTAGAAACTTCTTTATCCTTCTCTTCCGCCCCCTTCTCCTGTTGTGTTGTTTTCACCATAGTTCAGGATTTAACTTGTATTTTTTAATATATTCATATTTTTCATCTGAAATATCTTGACAATAAGTTTTTATGAAACATTTGGTATATACCTAGAGAACGATTTTTGGACCCCCCCCCCCCCCCCCCCTTCCTATCAATTT
>NW_019398484.1:9254-11351 GCF_000591075.1 Eurytemora carolleeae
GGGGGGGGGGCAGGGGGCCTTGGGGGTTCACAAATCGTTCTCTAGGATAGACCCCAAACATTTTTATAAGACATAAGATTGCATTAGTTACAAAAATGTCACAAGAAATTAAGTAATAAAAGTTACTGTTCCATAAGAGTGATGTACTTGATTTCGATTAACGCTGATTCATTGTAGATCTTTTTCACTTTAAACACTTAAACAAATTTTATCACAATGTTTAAATAACTTACATAAAATCTGCAGATTCATACCAGGATTTAGATGCCCTTAACTTATGTATAGCCAAACATTTTAAGCCTATTTTTAAGAAAGATAAAACCACAGAGCGCCGGTGATATCTCTAAAGAGTGAGTGTATACAACTAAAAAGGGGGTAGAAAGGATCGGCCATTAATTCCTAAAGGTCGTCATACTTTTTGGAAATATTGAATTATACAGGAGAAAGTTTTCAGAAATGAATAAAAAATATAAAGCCACTTAAGAAATGTACGTTGAGCAATCAAAATATGAAAATTGATGGGGGGATCTCACCAGTAAGGTTTCCAAAGAAAAAGTTATATGGTACTTCACATTTGTTGCGAAAAAAATTTGTTCGCCCAATTTTTTTTTCATTTTTTCGGATTCGTTCGCTCGAGAAAAATACAAAAATTGTCGCTTATTTCGCGAAATATCGCCTTAATGTGTTTCTCAAAATTTCGCTTTAATGTGTTTTGCGAAATTTTTGCGAAAAAAGCAATGCGAAAATTTTGCTAAAAACCAAAAACAAAATTTTCGGGAGAAAAAATGCGAAAAATTTTCGGAAAAAATCCGGAAGAGAAATCTATAATTGTGAAATAGTAAAACTTCTAATGCTGAGCTCTCAGAGCAGAATATTCCACAAGGTTTTTGTGCAATTAGCTGTTTCAGCCAGGCGCGCAATTAGACATTCGATTAGTGGGGGCTACGGCTACGGGGAAATATTTTTTTAGACCAAGGACTTAAATCTGGTCCTAGGACTCAGGGTTGCCAACTCCAAAATTTTGCTCAGAACCACATATTTCACTGCAGGGAACCAGTTGGGAACCAAAATCGAACATGCAAAACCACTTAAGAACCAATGAAAAAAAAGAGTATTTTAACAAGAAAAAATACTTTTTATTCAACACTTTCTGTTAGAGGGCTGTATAACTACTCTGAACATTTCCCATCTCCGGGTATATCAGTCAGTATAAGATTTTAAAATAAATGCGACCCAGCTTCTTGAAAAGTTGAAAATGATTGTTTCCACATGATTTTTTTAAAGGGTCACTGAAATGGGGAAAAAAAAAACTATTTTTTGGTAAATACATGGAATTTTAAAGTAAAAATTATTGTAGAGGGTAAAAACTTGCCCATTGAAAGCCAATTTTTGAAATTCATGGGGAATGTGATGAATTTAGAACTGCAAGACGGCCGTTTTACGTGTTCTAGTAAAAAAATTGGTTATAGCTATATTATCGAAACTAGAAATAAGCCAATCCATTAACTTAATAAACTGCAGTTCTTCTAATAAGAGTTCTTTAATTCCCAAAATGAACAGTTCAGATTATATGGTAGTTTTGTAATATGGCATTTCAGTATCAATGCTAAAAATGCTAACAAAAGATTGTCCAAATCACTTTTTTATTATAGGTTCTGTCTGCTTTAAATCTTCAGCTTTCACTTAATGGTTCCTTACAGTAAAAATTTTTGAACCTTTTCTGTAGACCTTAAAATCAAATATAAAGTGGGCATTAAATTATTAAGGGAATGGAGGTGCTTAAATTATATAGTTTATAAAAATATCCTTTCATTTTCATTAATTTAGAATATTTTATACAAGAATTATCTAAAAATGATTTGCTAAATCTAGCCATTTTAACGTTTTCCTCAATAAATACCAAAAAAATCTTGGAACCAGATGGGAACCACCAGAACCACAACTTTTCTAGAGAACCACTTTTGAGTTATTTGGTTCCGTACAGAACCACTTGGCAACCCTGCTCTAAAGAGTGAGTGTATACAACTAAAAAGGGGGTAGAAAGGATCGGCCATTAATTCCTAAAGGTCGTCATACTTTTTGGAAATATTGAATTAT
>NW_019398485.1:0-11223 GCF_000591075.1 Eurytemora carolleeae
ATTTACGTATTTTATTCCAAAGTTTTGAATTAAATATTCAATAAATAGGAATATTATTGTCTTATTGGATTCTAATTGGTAAACAAAATTATTCAAAATTTAGGTAAAATTTATCCAATATTATTGTTGTGATCGCGCGATTCCGAAATATTGAATAAAATATACAATCTCAAATTTTACAGTGCAGCCCTAATCAAGGCCTAATATAATGTCTAGTTCAAGTACTATGAAAGTACTTTGAAAGTAATGAAATATTAAATGTTTAATATCAGTATGTCTAGTTTAAACCGGATATAGATACACAAAGTATCAATTCCTGTTTAAACTAGAAATACTTTGGAGGTGTAATTGTAAATAAATATTTATTATAAGCAGGCTTTCCTAACTAAAACCCATGGAGAACACAAGATTTTCTAGTGAATTTCAAAGAAGCGACCAGTGAATAAATATCCCATGATGATTCACGTCTTGACAAGATGAATGTTGACGATTTGATCACAGGTTTTTACACTTTATTTCACAAGATGTAGATGCACGGGATTTTTACATGAGAAAATTGTTTTTCTCCCATCTACTTAAATCGCATTTTATTTAATCCCGGGAAAGGGGGAGGGATTAATAGTTGATTTCTGATATATTCTGAAATATATTATAGAAAATACTGAGTAAAAGTATTTAATTATTACAACATGATTAGAAACTAAACATTTTAGTTTCTATCTTTTACATGAAACATCTTGAGTAAACTTTATATCATCAATATTCACATATTTTAAGTTTACATAATGTTCAACTATGTCAATTTGTTCATAATAACATGAAAGTCCCTTCCTTGTTATATCTATAAGATAGATATTCCAAAAAGGGGTTGTTGAGAAATACAATACAAAATTCAATGTTAAACTTTTCTAAACTTTGCTTGTTATAATCTGAAAAATGTATGTCATATATTTTACAGGTGATATTTACAAGAATAAAATCTAGATATTCTGGCATTACATTGAAAAAACACTATCAATCTTTAATTTTAAAAAAACTAAAAACGATCGTTTTTGAAAATGAATCTGAATCCAAATCACCTGATTATTTTCCGACCAAAAAATGCATTTTTCTCCTAAAAAGGTTGTGAATGATCGTTAATGAAAGACTATTTTTAAAAAGAGTAGTTGCAACTTGAAGTATTAATAATATGTGAACTTTGTCTGAAACTATAATAAATTATGTCCTTTATAAATATAAATCATAGCTTAGTTTTGAATAATAAATGAAAATGGATGAATATCCTTCATTAGTGCTTGAACATGACTGGGATGTGGTTCATTCTTTGCTTACTTCTTCCAGTTAAAGTTTACACTTTCAAGTAGGGTTTCCACCAACATATTAGCCAAAGAGATTAGATAAATATAGAGTGGAATTTAGTAGAAATATGTGTTACCCCTATAAAGGCTGGGGGGCCAGAATCTTTTTATAGCCTGCAAAAGGCCTTAGAGAATAGATATAGGGTTGAAATGCACATTCATAGCCCAATTTTTCAATGCCAGCTCATTGAAAAATAATAGATCGATAGCTTTTATAGTTTGGGCACTGGGGTTGAAAAAATGCAAAAAAAGGAAAACAAATATTTTGTTTTTTGTTTTAAACAAATATGAAAGTGTGACACATGTGTCTATATCCATTTTTCAAGGGCTTTTAAAAAATATAATTTTTAGATCTGTAGGTTTAGTCACAAAAAAGTAAGGGTTGGGCCAAAGTGACAGTTGTAATAAACCTATTTTTGCTTCAGTGTAACAGTGATTTAACACCACCTTCTTTAATACTTAAGTGGTCCATTGTGGTAATTTTGAGTACAATTTTTTTTCTGAGGTGAAATAAATTAAGATTTTACCATGTTTTTAGCTTAACAGCTTTAAAGAGATTTTACATGAATCGTAAAGAGAAATTTCTTCCAATAAGTAACAGCTAGGATTTTATTCTCAACTATTTTGAGACCTTCAGGTCTATTAAACAATTTCCAACCCTTACTTTTTGTGGTAACTTTTTTAATCTTTTCCTTGGTGTAATCATGTTCTATTTAGGAGCACTATGTTTATGTCAACTATGAATATGACATACAGCACATTCACCCAGGTAAATGTAAAGGCCACAGGTTTTCCTACATCATAAATAGTTGGATAGTTCAGAGCTGGGTCTGGGCGTCTTCCTACTTTTTAAAAATCATTTAGTCTTTTCCGCTTGTGCCTGTGAAAAAACTTTTGTTTCCGAGGAACAACAACCAGTCCTAAGTTCTGGGCGTGTTTCTACTTTTTTTAAATCATGCATTCTGTTCTGTTCGCTCTTGTCAGAGAACGATCGTTCCCCAATGCCTAGCCTTATTCATTCAACTGTTATTTATGCTGCCAAATGTTATTTTTACAATTTTTGATCAAAAAATAAAACTAAACTTCTACCCCATGCCTATTTTGTGCATGCAGCTTATTTTTGTTGTAAATTTTATACTTAAAAAAAATATTTTTATAATTTGTTCATATTTTTTCATATCCTCAATTAAGTTATACTTAAAATTTTCTAAAAATGTTGTTGAGGGTGGAAATATAAATCTTTGAAATCTTGCTAACTTGCAATTGTATATTAAATTAAATTACATTTCATTAAAAATAAAATAAAACTAGGTGTCGAACCCGAACCCTATGAGATCCCTCTGAACACTAAACTATTTGTGATGCTTATTGAGGTCACAAATACCTCATTTTAATATTCCTTTTATTAAAACAAAACAAAAAAACTATTTTTTTTAGTATAGAACATGGACTCGAACAGCAAAAGATGAGAAAGATTGTGGAATTAAATGTCTTCATTTTGGAAACTGTAATTCATTCTGGTTCCAACAAACTTCCTTCCGTCCAGGTTTAATTTCAAAATTCACAAATTTTTGTGACTTTTAATGAAAAGTAATTTAAAGGATTTTTTGCTAAAAAATATTTTTTTAAAATTTATAGTGTAGGGTACAGGCCAGAAAAAAAGTCCGGTCTGTAAAAAAATCTAAAATAGCCCATAAATTTTTTGTGACTATAGAGCTACAGATCTTAAAACCATATTTTTGAAAGCCCTTGAAAAATGCATGTAGAAACATGTGTCACACTTTAATATTTTTTTTAAACAAACATTTTTTTTTTTCATTTTTTGACCCTTTTTTAGGCATATTTTTCCACCCTCCCTAGCACCCAAACTAATAAAGTTATCAGTCTAATTTTTTTTTTTGAGCTAACCATGAAAAATTGGGCTATGAACATGTATTTCAACCCTATACCTACTCTGTAAAGCCTTTTTTCTAGGGAGTGGGTGCCAAACGCCCCCCCAGGCCATCCATAGATTCAGACCCTTTATAGGGTTAACTTAAAAAAGATAATTTTTTGTTAATGAGGATAATAATCGATTACAATTTTTTGTTTTTTAGGCTAACAACATTTTTTTCCAAGTTTGCATATTAAGAAAATGTCTTGCGATCTAAGAATTAACAGTTAAATAAGGAAAATTCAAAGCTAGAAATAAATAAATCTATCATAATATGGATTTAATAATGACAATAATATTGATAACAAAAATAAGATAATTATGCTATCTGACAATAATGATGAAACATAATTTAGGAACTGTTTTTGGAACATGTGAGGGGGCGATGCTATCAACTCTTGTGGATACAAGTATAATATTCTAATTTTAATTAACAACAAAATTTTGTAAACTCTCACATAGTACTTTCAGTAAGCCCACTTAAAAATGCATGTAACCTGTCTGAAAATGATAATTCAATTTGGGCATTCAATCATCAAAGTAAAATTTAAACCTTCCCAGCAAAGAGTTCAACATGAAACTTTACATAAAATGTCATAATAAATATTCTGATTAGATAATGGTATAAGAATATTTATTGATGCTGGGAGTTATGATGAGTGGGATATTCTATGCAGGTAATTATTCATTCAATGTTAGGTACTTTCCCAAAGGCATTTTCCCAAGCGGCAACTTCCTAAGGGTATTTTCTATGCAGGTAATTAAACTCAGCTGATTAATTTTGTCCACAGGGGTTTTCTAAAAATAGAAAGTAGACATTTATTTTCTTTTTTTTTATTTTAGTCATAAAAACAGACAGAAAACAGATATTACTAGATAATTAACTAAATACAAGCATAAGTAACCTGCGCTGCCATGCCAGTAGCATTTTTTAAAAAAAATAGAAAAAAATATTAGGAGTTTTTTTTATCCTATCTTACCCCTCGGATACACCTGGGTTCCCTTAACAAATGTCAGCCAATTTGGTCCAACAATTTGGCCGGCTATAGGGAACATTTATAGGAAAGTCTTGATGTATTATATAGATATATGTATATCTAAATAATAACAAGTCATTCTTATATATATATATATGTTGCCTATAGCAAGCCAAACGACTGGATCAATTGGGCTGAAATTTTTTGTGGACACTCTAAGGGTGGTATAGGCTAAAAAATTCGATTTAAAAAAAAAAAATTTAAAAATCGTGCCCTCCAGCTAAGAGATTATAAAAAGATAATACACTATATTAGTAAGGTGTAGTTAATATTTGCAAAATGAAAAAAAAATGTTAAACAATTTTTTTCAGTGGCAGTGAGGGTTGCTGTCGCAGGTAAAAAAAAATCAACAAAAATTTATTTTAAAAATAAAATTCTAATACTTTTCAGAACTGGAAGGTATGGATCATTACTGGAATGGTTTTGTATATTTAAAATGCTTTTTTACTTTCCTTACTAATAATTTTGTGCTTTTTGAAATGTTTAAAATGTTAAGAGTTGAAAAAGGGGTACAAATTTTTTCTTTTTTTTCTTTACAATTTAATTAAAAATTTTCTTTAGAGAAATACATTTAAATCACATAAATCAAATTAATATTAATCATTTCTAAGCTTCATTTATTAATGAAAAGGTTTATGAACTTGTTTCTTGAATTTAAAAAATTGAGCACCATTTTCATCAGTTATTTTGATATTATAAAATGTCTGATATACAACATTTTCATTAGGGTTACTAACGGAGAATGAGACTGTAATAATGACCTTAAGCTGTAATTGAAATTTAACAAGATTGAAATAACTCTTAAACTTGATTGATTATATTCTCTTGCAAAACTGCAGAAAGCCAAAAATAAAAAATTTAGTATATTCAATCCTCTCTGAAATCTCATCCTATATGAGTAACCCTGTATGTTTGCGGGACTAATACTGCCTCTATTGACATTTAGTGGTAGAGAGCTGTGTGGACTTTGGGAAGGAGATTGCAACAATGACAATGAATGCGCTGGAACACTGAAATGCGGCAACAATAATTGTGTACAGTGAGTCTGAATTTTTCAAAATTCCTCAGTATTTATAATTCAGATGCTTATAATAAAACTATCAGGCACTGGGGTGAGGGTGGACTATGGGATGCTGAAGATGATTGCTGTGAACCCCCCTGTACTCCAGACCATCCTTGTGCTGAGGGGGAGGGACACTGTGAAATTGATGCAGATTGCCAGGTATAGTGTACTCCAGAACATCCTTGTGTTAAGGGGGAGGGACACTGTGAATTTGATACAAATTATCAGGTATAGTGTCTACAGAACATCCTAGTGGTGATGGGGAGGGACACCGCGAAGTTGATGCAAAACGTCTGGTACAGTCTGGTACTGCAGACCATCCTTGTGCGTAGGGATAGGGTCACTGTGAAGTTAATACAGATTGTCAGGTATTAGATTCAGAGATTAGTGGGGTGGGGTGGAGAGTGTGTGACACCAGTTCTTGTTAGATCACTAAAGTTAAGCACACTTGTCCACAGCCAGTAATTGGATTGATGTCCAGACTGGTGTTCATGGGTTCGATTCCCGTACTCCACACAAACCTGTGGTTCCAAAAACATCTGAAGCCGACATCTGGTTAAACAGTTTTGACCACCAGACCGATGTAGGAGGACAGAGGGGCGGCTGTCAACAACTCTCTCAGCAAAAGGGTGCCTGCTTTCTACTCAACAAGAAAGCAGCTTTAAGTGAATTGATCCAAGTGACTGATGATGAAGAGAGGAATAGTGGACAAGCAGGGAGAGTATATGGTTGCCAGCTATAGGTACCTGGGGGTATACAATCCGGGCTTACAGATGTTAGGGAGCAATAAGTGTGATGTTTCCTATCAGTATGGCAACCGGGCCTCATTCCAGTTTATCAGAAGGATTCCTGCACTCTATATGCTCAGACCTAAGAAGAATCTTAGGTATTTGGAATCTTGACAACCCTCTTTACAGTATGAATGAAGCATGAGCTGAAAACTTTAGAATGAAATATCCTTAATCCTGATCGCTTAATCTGAGTATTCAATGTACACACTTTTGATTTAATTCTTAATCCTCTTTTTTGGATATTCCTACTGTATAAAAGTTACGTTTGATAACAATTACAGATACAATGCTATATCAATAGAACTAATATCCGATTGAATTAAAGTCAGCTGTTCACAAGTCGGCTTTTAGAGCATTTAAGCAAATATAAATTTAATCATGTTAATATGAACCTATTAAAAAATATATTTTATCACATTTTAGGACTATCATCATTTTAAATGAGTCCTAACAAACATTAATCCAAAACTTACATTTATTTAAGCGATGTTTAGTTCAATTGACATGAAACAATAAACACTAGAAAAAAACGGTTTTTCAAAAGTGAAAGAGTTCATCTTAACATGATACACTAATTGGTTTAATTTGATACTTCTTTCTTGGATATCGAATGCGTATCAAAGTAATCTCGGGTTTAGTAAAACCAGGAGTTTAAGTATTAATCTTTGTGAAAATATCCCACCTTTTCTTGATATTTTATCCGCAGAATGACCAGCCTGCCATTTTTAAAGCCAATTTTTCATATGCGCTCATCTGGAATTATAAGTTTTTGAGCGATCAAAAAACCTAAATAATATAATATTAAAATCTTTATACAATAATGATCTACATACTTATGTTAAAAATATATCCTTCCTAGAATTTGCCAATCTAGAAAAAAGGTTAGAGTTTAAAATATTTAGATTTTTCTTTTGTTAAGTTTTTAATCAGTTTAAAATTAATGCATAATAAGGAATCTTTAGTCTTTGATTAAAATGCAGAGGATCTTTAATTTTTTTTAGAACATTAATACATAATCACACAAGGACTTACGTTGGTAACATCCAGGCTAGACTTCTCCTGTTAAATGATGCTTTTCTTGTTTAGTGGAGTCCTTGATCCTTTGTTAGTTGAGTCCTTGATCCTTGATAAGTTGAGTCCATGATCCTTGATTAGTAGAGTCCTTGATCCTTGATTAGTTGAATGCTTGATCCGTATATAGGTGGATCCCGAATCCTTTCTCAGTTGAGTCCTTGATCCTTCTTGTTTTACCGATCAGTCCTCATTATCACTTTAACCTGCACAGTTTTTAAAATGTTTAATTTTTGCCTTTTTCGGACTATGCTCAAATTTTAATGCTCAAATTTACTCTATTTTATCAATGTTTTTAAAAGTTATTTTTGACCTTTAAGGTTAGAAGAATATCCAAACTTATGCCGATTATCCTTGCATAATCACTCTGAAACATTAATACTTCAAATATTTAAGAATAAAATAAGTTTTTTTTTACTTCTAGTTTTAAAAGTTGTGAGTGGTGAATCACAAAAAGTTTCTTCAAAGTTCCAAGAGCTCATCAGTGTCTGGTTTTTCTATCACATGTTTCTGTTCACTTCACCTTAACATGGGGTTTATTATTTTTACAATCTTGATATCCATCATTCTAAAGTTTTCAACAATGGACAGATGAATGTGCTGCCAGATTACAACCCCTTGCAGATCAATACAAATACCCCTACAACACCAAACTTGTGCAATGGAAAAATTCCGAGATTTGATCATATCAACAAGATCATGTCCTGGGGACAAAAAAATCTTCTTAAAAAAGATTGTCATGTATAGTGTCTCCAGAACATCCTTGTGCTGAGGGTTAGGGTCATTTTTAAGGTGATGCAGAATTTTTAAGGTGATGTCAGGTAGTGGAATCTCCATAGATAAATAAATAAACATAGATAGCTTATGTACGCAAAATCACCAAGAATTGTACAGTCCGCGAACTCATACTTCTAGGGGTCAAAGTGAACTTTAATGATAAGCGGGGTGGTTTGGTGTTTTAATGGAGTGGATAAAGAAGTATAATGGAGTGTAAAATAACTCTGGGAATGGAACTATTTGAACAAAAATATTTCACTGAGCAATATATCATATTGACGAGAACTAACTTAAATTTCTCTCTACAGAACTCATGTACACCACAAGTACTCAATGACATAAGAACAGCCAATGTTCACAACCGACCTAGTTAATCTATATTATAGGAATATCTTTAAAATATCTCTGTACATTTATATGAAAAATGTCGTCTGATGCGCAATCTATCTTTATCTATGGGAATCTCCCATTAACTATTATTGTGAAATAATGTTTATGAATTTAAACTTTCATATTTTTGAAATTTCTGATGCAAAATTTAAACCTTCTAAATCATTAGTTTAAAAAAACTATTGAAAAAATGTATTTTGCATTATTTATACTAATCAATTACAGAACCCTGGTTTGCTAAAATGTGGAAATGACTTATGTATTCACAGCACTTACTTTCCAAGGTATCTTGATAAAATCAATTTATTGATTTATCAAAAGAACTTTTTTCAAGCCTACTTTTAAAGAATTGCATGCTTTAATCACAATGGAAACCTTTAGACCTGATTATTATGTAGTCATCTGTTCCCTGAGCATTCTCTAACCTTCTACCAAGCAACTGATAACTGCTGCTATAGGGTGTGCAACAAGGTAACAAGTTTGGTCCAATCTAATTCACAAATTATGGGAATCGTAAACACGAATGATATATACTTTGGAGAAAAAAACTCAGCGGGAGCGGTTGAACCAGCGGTTGAGATCTAGCCTAGACTCTACGCAGTTCAGAATAAGAAATTAAGAAGAAATTTACAATTTGCTCACTAAATCGCACTTTTTCAACAAATGAAATCTAATTTTTCATCAATAACGTTTTCAGCTTTTTAGCAACTTTTTTCCTTTCAACCGCTGGTTTTCAGATTTTTCAGCAACTTTTTGCTCTCAACCACTGTTTTAAAGATTTTTCAGCAACTTTTTTGCTTTCAACTGTTTTCAGATTTTTCAGCAACTTTTTTGATTTCAACCGCTGTTTTNTTGCTGAAAAATCTTAAAACCAGCGGTTAAAAGAAAAAAGGTGCTGAAAATTCTTGGAACCGGTTTTTAAAAGAAAACGTTTTTCATTAAAAACTGTTTTCTAGCGTGTTAAAGCATCCCAGAGGTTTAAAGAAAAAAGTTTCTGAAAAATCCTGAACCTAGCGGTTGAAAGCAAAAAAGTTGCCGAAAAATTTTAAAACCAGTGGTGGAAAGAGAACGTCTTTCATGAAAAATTATTTTCCATGGTGGATAAAAGGAACCCTGTGCAAGTAGTTAAAAGGAAAAAAGTTGCTGAAAAATCTTGAGCCCAGCGGTTGAAAGCAAAAAAGTGTGTTTAACTACTAAAAAAGTTTTAAAAAGTGAATAAAAATATGAATGAAAAAAGCAGGAATTTATTGATTGAAC
The DNA here is from genome assembly GCF_000591075.1 of Eurytemora carolleeae. Classification (NCBI taxonomy): domain Eukaryota; kingdom Metazoa; phylum Arthropoda; class Copepoda; order Calanoida; family Temoridae; genus Eurytemora; species Eurytemora carolleeae. The sequence continues at coordinate 9,678 of NW_019398485.1, forward strand.
AAATTTTAAATTTGAGAAATAAAGGCGCATTTCTTATTCTGAACTGCGTAGAGTCTAGGCTAGATCTCAACCGCTGGTTCAACCGCTCCCGCTGAGTTTTTTTCTCCAAAGTATATATCATTCCGTAAACACTATGTAATTTCCTTTCCTCTCTGGTGAATAATATTTGATTTTAATCTGCTGAAAACTTCCACCTTTACAATGCTTGACAATATTTACACCCTTCTGTTTCTTGATATCTGTTAATAAATCATTGGCAAAATATGTTTAACAGTGATTCATATCAGTTTTTTTTTAAATCTGTGATTGTTTACTTTCAAACCCATTTTCATTACGGCTTTTTTTGTATTTTTTTGTTTAATATTGTGGATATTTTAATCAATAAGGAAAACACAATTTGACAAGTTACAAATATGAAATTAAAACATTTGTTTCAGCGGTACAGAGTGTGTGGACACAATGAAGTTGGTTGTTTAAATGATGATGACTGTGCAACTGGGTTGTACTGCAAGTATATATTTTATCTGTTATCTTAATTAACATTAGTGTTGTCATGCCAGTTAGGAGAAAAAAATTCAATTTTGATATGCAAAAGTAGTTCTGCAACAGTAGAGAAATTGAATGTTGCTATATTGCAAGATGTTTTTTCTTTATATTACCCAAATTGGTCCTGCCATTACGATTTCTTGTTCTGGCATTTTTAATTTGTACAGATTAGTTAGCCAGCTACAGAGCAGGTGTTGCACTATTATTGTGTAATTGCGAATTTGAAACCCTAGCCAACGTTTCATATTTTCTCTAATTTTTATGTATTAATGCCAGTCATTGTAAAGATTTAATACTGTAGAATTGACATATACTTTTCATTTCGTTTTCATAAATCTCACATATATGAAGATTTCAAAAACTCTAATAAAAGTGAACTAATGTGGTTAAAATATTGTTTCTAAAACTAGGAAAGATGTAGTTCAGCCATACTGTGAAGATGTAAATGAATGTGATCCAAATAATCCAAAGAACCATTTGTATCCAGGACTAGCATACTGTGGGTAAATCTTAACATAATTTTTTTCTTTGTTTTACCATTTATATTTTGTCCCTTATTGATATTTGAATTTGTATTGCTCAATTTTCAACAAAGATTATTTGTTAGTTTAAAAATATTTCAATTATGTCATAATGATATCTACTCATTTATTATGCCCAATTAGGACATGACTATTCTTTTTATGTACTAATCTATCTATAGGATACACTCTACCTGCACCAATACTATTGGGAGTTTCAGCTGTTCATGTCAAACCGGTTTTAAAGATTGGCTGCCAGTTGCTGGCTGTATAGACATTGCCCGAGTAGAATCTTAGAGTCGGGAACCTAGTCTTAGGCGCCGGGCCGACTTTCTCCGACCCTCTGTTTTTGGAAAAAAATATCAAATTTCAACAAATATATGTAATATGAGCAAAAACCATTAAAATATTTGAGCATTCCTCTCCCCATCCCTTTCTTCAAGCACCCCTCCATATGTCCCAACCCCAGTTTCTGCTGT